>NC_143043.1:33382446-33517446 GCF_057628025.1 Oncorhynchus mykiss
GCGACACGGGCTGGTAGAATTCTTGACCATTGCCACTCTAAATTTCGCGGTGCATACAAAAATCACCCCCACCCTCACTTCGGCAAATCTGACCATGACTCTATTTTGTTGCTCCCAGCCTAAACTAAAACAGGAAACGCATGTGCTCAGGTCTATCCAACGCTGGTCTGACCAATCGGATTCCACGCTTCAAGATTGCTTCATTCACGTGGACTGGGATATGTTCCGGGTAGCCTCAGACAACAACATTGATGTATATGATGACTCAGTGAGTGAGTTATTAGCAAGTGAATCGGTGATGTTGTACCCACTGTGACTATTAAAACCTTCCCTAACGAGAAACCGTGGATTGATGGCAGCATTCACGCAAAACCTAGAGCACGAACAACCGCTTTTAATCAGGGCAAGGCGACTGAAAACATGACCGAATACAAAAAGTGTAGCTATTCCCTCCACAAGGCAATCAAACAAGCAAAGCGTAGAGTCACACTTCAACGGCTCAAACCCAAGGTCTACAGTCAATCGCGGACATTGACGTCTTTCTCCCAGACAAATTAAACAACTTCTTTGCTTGCTTTGAGTACAATAGTGTGCCACTGATACGGCCCACCATCAAAGCCTGTGGGCTCTCCTTCACCATGGCCAACTTGAGTAAAACATTGAAATGTGTTAACCCTCACAAGGCTGCCAGCCTAGACGGCATCCCTTTCCGCGTCCTCAGAGCATGCGCAGACCAGCTGGCTGGTGTGTTTACAGACATATTATATCAATCCTTATCCAAGTCTGCTGTGCCCACATGCTTCAATATGGCCACCGTTGTTCCTGTTCCCAAGAAAGCTATGGTAACTGAACTAAATGACTATCACCCCGCAGCACTCACGTCTGTCATCATGAAGTGCTTTGAGAGACTAGTCAAGGATCATATCACCGCCACCCTACCTGATACCCTATACCCACTCCAATTTGCTTACCGCCCCAATAGGTCCACAGACGACGTGATCACCATCACACTGCACACTGCCCTATCCCATCTGGACAAGAGGAATACCTATGTAAGAATGCTGTTCATTGACTACAGCTCAGCATTCAACACCATAGTACCCTCCAAACTCATCATTAAGCTCGAGACCCTGGGTCTTTGCCCCATCCTGTACAACTGGGTCCTGGACTTTCTGATGGGTCGCCCCCAGCTGGTGAGATAGGAAACAACATCTCCATCCCGCTGATACTCAACTCTGGGACCCCACAAGGGTGCGTTCTCAGCCCTCTCCTGTACTCCCTGTTCACCCATGACTGCGTGGCCATGCACGCCTCCAACTCAATCATCAAGTTTGCAGACGGCACTACAGTGGTAGGCTTGATTACCAACAACGACAAGACGGCCTACAGGGAGGAGGTGAGGGCCCTCAGAGTGTGGTGTCAGGAAAATAACCTCTCACTCAACGTCAACAAAACAAAGGAGATGATTGTGGACTTCAGGAAACAGCAGAGGGAGCAACCCCCCATCCACATCGACGGGACAGCAGTGGAAAGGTGATATGGTCTACCCGCACAGACAGCATGGTGAAGAATGCGCAGCAGCGCCTCTTCAACCTCAGGAGGCTGAAGAAATGTGGGTTGTCACCAAAAACACTCACAAACTTTTACAGATGCACAAGCGAGAGCATCCTGTCGGGTTGTATCACCACCTGGTACGGCAGCTGCACTGCCCACAGCCGCAAGGCTCTTCCGAGGGTAGTGCTGTTTGTACAACTTATCACCGGGTGCAAACTACTTGCCCTTCAGGACACCTACAGCACCTGAGTCGCAGGAAGGCCTAAAAGATTATCAAGGACAACAACCAACCAAGCCACTGCCTGTTCACCCCGCTATCATCCAGAAGGTGAGGTGCATCAAAGCGGGGACCGAGAGACTGAAAAACAGCTATCTCAAGGCCATCAGACTGTTAAACAGCCATCACTTACATAGAGTGGCTGCTGCCAACACACTGACTCAAATCTCTGGCCACTTTAATGTAATAAATGGATTTAATAAAGGTATCACCAGTCACTTTAAATAACACCACTTTAATCATTTCTACATATCCTTCATTACTTACCTCATATGTATATACTGTACTCTATACCATCTACTGCATCTTGCCTATGCCGTTATTCTCATCCATATATTTATATGTACATATTCTTATTCATCCCTTTACACTTGTGTGTTTATGGTTGTTGTGTGTTTGTTGTTTAAGGTTGTTGTTGTGAAATTGTTAGATTACTTGTTAGATATTACTGCACTGTCGGAACTAGAAGCACAAGCATTTTGCTACACTCGCATTAACATCTGCTAACCATGTGTTTGTGACCAATACAATTTGTAAACTGTGACGTCCTCTCCTGTCAGACAGCTAAAGACTGAACACTGCTCTGTCATTGGACTAATTAGAAATTATTTAGTTATAAGAGTGGAATAAACATTCCACACACTGGTCAGAAGCAGTTAGTTAACATTTCCACAACAAATGAACTGACTGGGACTGAATAGGAGACTTGGAACCCTCTCAAAGTATAATAGCATCACAGTAATGTTTTGGTTCAAATGTAATTCAGTAATAACTGTCTGAAACCCTATCTCTTTAAAGATTATCTTCCAGAAATCTCACTTGTCTTTTCCTCCTACCACTGACTTTTCTGATAACTACTTTATTAAGGGAAAATGTACTTGCTGGTATTATAACATGTGTCATCTAGCTATCTTACGATGAGTGTCTGCTAAATGACTAAAATGTAAATGTATTTACAGCATTCCACACCTAAAATGTCTAAACCGTGCGTGGAAAGGGGGATACCTACTCAGTTGTACACTGAAATGTGTCTTGTATTTCACTGCCTTAATTGACATCCACATCATCAGTACCCTGAGAACAGTGTGTTAACTGACTTGCTCAGGGGCAGAACAACAGATTTTACCTGGTCAACTTGGGGTTTCCTTACAGTTACTGGCCCAACGCTTTAACCTCTAGGCTATGTCGCTACGCATGTCAGGAGTGATTTGTTCTCATGGTGCAATAGATGAAGGTTGACTGATAGGAAGTAGACAATCAGGGAGGCAATTAAACTGAAATCCCCTCTCGTCATCCTCCCTTCCTCTCTTCCTTTCCTTTCCCCTCTCCTCCCCTACCCTCTACTTCCTCCTCCTCCTCCTCTTCCATCGCCCCCTATCAACAGGAAACGTCACTGAAGTGAACTCCTGATCACCCTGATAAACCTCTGGGCTAATTAAACAGGCAGAGAGATACAATATGTGTGTGTACGTGCTTGCATGTGTATGTGTGTCTGTGTGTGTGTGTTTGCTTAATCTGTGTCTCTTTATCTCTCCAGCTCCTGAATGCTGAGCGTTGAATGCAGTGTGCTGAGAGCTCAATGCTCCACAGTGAAAAGACTATTTAAATGTGACGGTCCCTGGGATTAGTGGGCTAGGTAACGAGGACGCCAGAACAACCAACCAGAGAGGTGAATCCGGGGACAGAGAGAGACACACACAGAGATGCACAGAGAGGAGGATGTACATGAAAAACAGAAAAATGGTGCCAGCTTAATTATCCCCAAGACTATCTCAATGCTTTTATAGTTACACTTTGAAGTTTCTCCCACGTTTGATTGTCAAGTTTTATCAAAGATGTTTTCAGCCCCCCAAAACTCAGATCAAATGGCCTGGAGTTTCAAACACCTCACATTTCCTCTCCTCACAGTCATTATCTGGAAGGAGAATTATAAGACTCTTAACTGACTCATGAAAACATGAAAACTTTAGCCTCCTTTAATGCTACTTCTTATCTACAGTAAGTCCATCAGCTGTACTAAAGCAGACAGAGAGCTGTCTCTTCCCCTCTCTACTACTCTCTCTTCTACTCTCTCTCTCTACTACTCCCTCTCTACTACTCTCTCTCTACTACTCCCTCTCTAATACTCTCTCTACTACTCTTTCTCTACTACCCTCTCTCTACTACTTCCTCTCTACTACTCTCTCTCTACTACTTCCTCTCTACTACTCTCTCTCTACTACTCTCTCTACTACTCTCTCTCTACTACCCTCTCTCTACTACTTCCTCTCTACTACTCTCTCTCTACTACTCTCTCTCTACTACTCTCTCTCTACTACTTCCTCTCTACTACTCTCTCTACTACTCTCTCTACTACTCTCTCTCTACTACTCCAACTCTACTACTCTGTCTACTACTCTCTCTCTACTACCCTCTCTCTACTACTCTCTCTCTACTACCCTCTCTCTACTACTTCCTCTCTACTACTCTCTCTCTACTACTCCAACTCTACTACTCTGTCTACTACTCTCTCTACTACCCTCTCTCTACTACTCTCTCTCTACTACCCTCTCTCTACTACTTCCTCTCTACTACTCTCTCTCTACTACTCTCTCTCTACTACACTCTCTCTACTACTTCCTCTCTACTACTCTCTCTCTACTACTCTCTCTCTACTACTCTCTCTCTACTACTTCCTCTCTACTACTCTCTCTACTACTCTCTCTACTACTCTCTCTCTACTACTCCAACTCTACTACTCTGTCTACTACTCTCTCTCTACTACCCTCTCTCTACTACTCTCTCTCTACTACCCTCTCTCTACTACTTCCTCTCTACTACTCCCTCTCTACTACTCTCTCTCTCTACTACTCTCTCTCTACTACTCTCTTTCTACTACCCTCTCTCTACTACTCTCTCTCTACTACTCCCACTCTACTACTCTCTCTCTACCACTCTCTCTCTACCACTCTCTCTCTACCACTCTCTCTCTACTACTCTCTCTCTACTACTCTCTCTACTACTCTCTCTCTACTACTCTCTCTCTACTACTCCCTCTCTACTACTCTCTCTCTACAACTCTCTCTCTACTACCCTCTCTCTACTACTCTCTCTCTACTACTCTCTCTCTACTACTCTCTCTCTCTACTACTCTCTCTCTACTACTCTCTTTCTACTACCCTCTCTCTACTACTCTCTCTCTACTACTCCCTCTCTACTACTCTCTCTCTACCACTCTCTCTCTACCACTCTCTCTCTACTACTCCCTCTCTACTACTCTCTCTCTACTACTCTCTCTACTACTCTCTCTACTACTCTCTCTCTACTACTCTGTCTACTACTCTCTCTACTACTCTCTCTCTCTACCACTCTCTCTCTACTACTCTCTCTCTACTACTCTCTCTACTACTCTCTCTCTACTACTCTCTCTCTACTACTCCCTCTCTACTACTCTCTCTCTACAACTCTCTCTCTACTACCCTCTCTCTACTACTCTCTCTCTACTAATCTCTCTCTACTACTCTCTCTCTACTACTCCCTCTCTACTACTCTCGCTCTACTACTCTCTCTACTACTCTCTCTCTACTACTCCCTCTCTACTACTCTGTCTACTACTCTCTCTACTACTCTCTCTCTCTACCACTCTCTCTCTACTACTCCCTCTCTACTACTCTTTCTCTACCACTCTCTCTCTACTACTCCCTCTCTACTACTCTATCTACTACTCTCTCTACTACTCTCTCTACTACTCTCTCTACTACTCTTTCTCTACTACCCTCTCTCTACTACTTCCTCTCTACTACCCTCTCTCTACTACTCTTTCTCTACTACCCTCTCTCTACTACTTCCTCTCTACTACTCTCTCTCTACTACTCTCTCGCTACTACGCTCTCTACTACCCTCTCTACTACTCTCTCTCTACTACTCCCTCTCTACTACTCTGTCTCCTACTCTCTCTACTACTCCCTTTCTACTACCCTCTCTCTACTACTCTCTCTCTACTACTCCCTTTCTACTACTCTTTCTCTACTACTCTCTCTCTCTCTACTACTCCCTCTCTAATACTCTCTCTACTACTCTCTCTACTACTCTTTCTCTACTACCCTCTCTCTACTACTTCCTCTCTACTACTCTCTCTCTACTACTCTCTCTCTACTACTCTCTCTACTACCCTCTCTACTACTCTGTCTCCTACTCTCTCTACTACTCCCTTTCTACTACCCTCTTTCTACTACTCCCTCTCTAATACTCTCTCTACTACCCTCTCTCTACTACTTCCTCTCTACTACTCTCTCTCTACTACTTCCTCTCTACTACTCTCTCTCTACTACTCTCTCTACTACTCTCTCTCTACTACCCTCTCTCTACTACTTCCTCTCTACTACTCTCTCTCTACTACTCTCTCTCTACTACTCTCTCTCTACTACTTCCTCTCTACTACTCTCTCTACTACTCTCTCTACTACTCTCTCTCTACTACTCCAACTCTACTACTCTGTCTACTACTCTCTCTCTACTACCCTCTCTCTACTACTCTCTCTCTACTACCCTCTCTCTACTACTTCCTCTCTACTACTCTCTCGCTACTACTCCAACTCTACTACTCTGTCTACTACTCTCTCTCTACTACCCTCTCTCTACTACTCTCTCTCTACTACCCTCTCTCTACTACTTCCTCTCTACTACTCCCTCTCTACTACTCTCTCTCTCTACTACTCTCTCTCTACTACTCTCTTTCTACTACCCTCTCTCTACTACTCTCTCTCTACTACTCCCTCTCTACTACTCTCTCTCTACCACTCTCTCTCTACCACTCTCTCTCTACTACTCCCTCTCTACTACTCTCTCTCTACTACTCTCTCTCTACTACTCTCTCTCTCTACTACTCTCTCTCTACTACTCTGTCTACTACTCTCTCTACTACTCTCTCTCTCTACCACTCTCTCTCTACTACTCTCTCTCTACTACTCTCTCTACTACTCTCTCTCTACTACTCTCTCTCTACTACTCCCTCTCTACTACTCTCTCTCTACAACTCTCTCTCTACTACCCTCTCTCTACTACTCTCTCTCTACTACTCTCTCTCTACTACTCTCTCTCTCTACTACTCTCTCTCTACTACTCTCTTTCTACTACCCTCTCTCTACTACTCTCTCTCTACTACTCCCTCTCTACTACTCTCTCTCTACCACTCTCTCTCTACCACTCTCTCTCTACTACTCCCTCTCTACTACTCTCTCTCTACTACTCTCTCTACTACTCTCTCTACTACTCTCTCTCTACTACTCTGTCTACTACTCTCTCTACTACTCTCTCTCTCTACCACTCTCTCTCTACTACTCTCTCTCTACTACTCTCTCTACTACTCTCTCTCTACTACTCTCTCTCTACTACTCCCTCTCTACTACTCTCTCTCTACAACTCTCTCTCTACTACCCTCTCTCTACTACTCTCTCTCTACTACTCTCTCTCTACTACTCTCTCTCTACTACTCCCTCTCTACTACTCTCGCTCTACTACTCTCTCTACTACTCTCTCTCTACTACTCCCTCTCTACTACTCTGTCTACTACTCTCTCTACTACTCTCTCTCTCTACCACTCTCTCTCTACTACTCCCTCTCTACTACTCTTTCTCTACCACTCTCTCTCTACTACTCCCTCTCTACTACTCTATCTACTACTCTCTCTACTACTCTCTCTCTCTCTACTACTCCCTCTCTAATACTCTCTCTACTACTCTCTCTACTACTCTTTCTCTACTACCCTCTCTCTACTACTTCCTCTCTACTTCCCTCTCTCTACTACTCTTTCTCTACTACCCTCTCTCTACTACTTCCTCTCTACTACTCTCTCTCTACTACTCTCTCTCTACTACTCTCTCTACTACTCTCTCTCTACTACTCCCTCTCTACTACTCTGTCTCCTACTCTCTCTACTACTCCCTTTCTACTACCCTCTCTCTACTACTCTCTCTCTACTACTCCCTTTCTACTACTCTTTCTCTACTACTCTCTCTCTCTCTACTACTCCCTCTCTAATACTCTCTCTACTACTCTCTCTACTACTCTTTCTCTACTACCCTCTCTCTACTACTTCCTCTCTACTACTCTCTCTCTACTACTCTCTCTCTACTACTCTCTCTACTACCCTCTCTACTACTCTGTCTCCTACTCTCTCTACTACTCCCTTTCTACTACCCTCTCTCTACTACTCTCTCTCTACCACTCTCTCTCTACTACTCTCTCTCTACTACCATCGCTCTACTACTCTCTCTCTACTACTCCCTCTCTACTACTCTCTCTCTACCACTCTCTCTCTACTACTCTCTCTCTACTACTCCCTCTCTACTACTCTGTCTCCTACTCTCTCTACTACTCCCTTTCTACTACCCTCTCTCTACTACTCTCTCTCTACTACTCCCTTTCTACTACTCTTTCTCTACTACTCTCTCTCTCTCTACTACTCCCTCTCTAATACTCTCTCTACTACTCTCTCTACTACTCTTTCTCTACTACCCTCTCTCTACTACTTCCTCTCTACTACTCTCTCTCTACTACTCTCTCTCTACTACTCTCTCTACTACCCTCTCTACTACTCTGTCTCCTACTCTCTCTACTACTCCCTTTCTACTACCCTCTTTCTACTACTCCCTCTCTAATACTCTCTCTACTACCCTCTCTCTACTACTTCCTCTCTACTACTCTCTCTCTACTACTTCCTCTCTACTACTCTCTCTCTACTACTCTCTCTACTACTCTCTCTCTACTACCCTCTCTCTACTACTTCCTCTCTACTACTCTCTCTCTACTACTCTCTCTCTACTACTCTCTCTCTACTACTTCCTCTCTACTACTCTCTCTACTACTCTCTCTACTACTCTCTCTCTACTACTCCAACTCTACTACTCTGTCTACTACTCTCTCTCTACTACCCTCTCTCTACTACTCTCTCTCTACTACCCTCTCTCTACTACTTCCTCTCTACTACTCTCTCGCTACTACTCCAACTCTACTACTCTGTCTACTACTCTCTCTCTACTACCCTCTCTCTACTACTCTCTCTCTACTACCCTCTCTCTACTACTTCCTCTCTACTACTCCCTCTCTACTACTCTCTCTCTCTACTACTCTCTCTCTACTACTCTCTTTCTACTACCCTCTCTCTACTACTCTCTCTCTACTACTCCCTCTCTACTACTCTCTCTCTACCACTCTCTCTCTACCACTCTCTCTCTACTACTCCCTCTCTACTACTCTCTCTCTACTACTCTCTCTCTACTACTCTCTCTCTCTACTACTCTCTCTCTACTACTCTGTCTACTACTCTCTCTACTACTCTCTCTCTCTACCACTCTCTCTCTACTACTCTCTCTCTACTACTCTCTCTACTACTCTCTCTCTACTACTCTCTCTCTACTACTCCCTCTCTACTACTCTCTCTCTACAACTCTCTCTCTACTACCCTCTCTCTACTACTCTCTCTCTACTACTCTCTCTCTACTACTCTCTCTCTCTACTACTCTCTCTCTACTACTCTCTTTCTACTACCCTCTCTCTACTACTCTCTCTCTACTACTCCCTCTCTACTACTCTCTCTCTACCACTCTCTCTCTACCACTCTCTCTCTACTACTCCCTCTCTACTACTCTCTCTCTACTACTCTCTCTACTACTCTCTCTACTACTCTCTCTCTACTACTCTGTCTACTACTCTCTCTACTACTCTCTCTCTCTACCACTCTCTCTCTACTACTCTCTCTCTACTACTCTCTCTACTACTCTCTCTCTACTACTCTCTCTCTACTACTCCCTCTCTACTACTCTCTCTCTACAACTCTCTCTCTACTACCCTCTCTCTACTACTCTCTCTCTACTACTCTCTCTCTACTACTCTCTCTCTACTACTCCCTCTCTACTACTCTCGCTCTACTACTCTCTCTACTACTCTCTCTCTACTACTCCCTCTCTACTACTCTGTCTACTACTCTCTCTACTACTCTCTCTCTCTACCACTCTCTCTCTACTACTCCCTCTCTACTACTCTTTCTCTACCACTCTCTCTCTACTACTCCCTCTCTACTACTCTATCTACTACTCTCTCTACTACTCTCTCTCTCTCTACTACTCCCTCTCTAATACTCTCTCTACTACTCTCTCTACTACTCTTTCTCTACTACCCTCTCTCTACTACTTCCTCTCTACTTCCCTCTCTCTACTACTCTTTCTCTACTACCCTCTCTCTACTACTTCCTCTCTACTACTCTCTCTCTACTACTCTCTCTCTACTACTCTCTCTACTACTCTCTCTCTACTACTCCCTCTCTACTACTCTGTCTCCTACTCTCTCTACTACTCCCTTTCTACTACCCTCTCTCTACTACTCTCTCTCTACTACTCCCTTTCTACTACTCTTTCTCTACTACTCTCTCTCTCTCTACTACTCCCTCTCTAATACTCTCTCTACTACTCTCTCTACTACTCTTTCTCTACTACCCTCTCTCTACTACTTCCTCTCTACTACTCTCTCTCTACTACTCTCTCTCTACTACTCTCTCTACTACCCTCTCTACTACTCTGTCTCCTACTCTCTCTACTACTCCCTTTCTACTACCCTCTCTCTACTACTCTCTCTCTACCACTCTCTCTCTACTACTCTCTCTCTACTACCATCGCTCTACTACTCTCTCTCTACTACTCCCTCTCTACTACTCTCTCTCTACCACTCTCTCTCTACTACTCTCTCTCTGCTACTCTCTCTCTACTACTCCCTCTCTACTACCCTCTCTCTACTACTCTCTCTCTACTACTCCCTCTCTACAACTCTCTCTCTACTACTCCTTCTCTACTACTCTCTCTCTCTACTACCCTCTCTCTACTACTCTCTCTCTACCACTCTCTCTCTACTACTGTCTCTCTACTACTCTCTCTCTATTACTCTCTCTACTACTCTCTCTCTACTACTCTCTCTACTACTCTCTCTACTACCCTCTCTCTACTACTCTCTGTCTACTACTCTCTGTCTACTACTTTCTCTACTACCCTCTCTCTACTACTCTCTGTCTACTACTCTCTCTACTACCCTCTCTCTACTACTCTCTGTCTACTACTCTCTCTCTACTACTCTCTCTCTACCACTCTCTCTCTACTACTCTCTCTCTACTACCATCGCTCTACTACTCTCTCTCTACTACCCTCTCTCTACTACTCTCTGTCTACTACTCTCTCTCTACTACTCTCTGTCTACTACCCTCGCTCTACTACTCTCTCTCTCTCTACTACTCCCTCTCTAATACTCTCTCTACTACTCTCTCTACTACTCTTTCTCTACTACCCTCTCTCTACTACTTCCTCTCTACTACTCTCTCTCTACTACTCTCTCTCTACTACTCTCTCTACTACCCTCTCTACTACTCTGTCTCCTACTCTCTCTACTACCCTCTCTCTACTACTCTCTGTCTACTACTCTCTCTCTACTACTCTCTCTCTACCACTCTCTCTCTACTACTCTCTCTCTACTACCATCGCTCTACTACTCTCTCTCTACTACCCTCTCTCTACTACTCTCTGTCTACTACTCTCTCTCTACTACTCTCTGTCTACTACCCTCGCTCTACTACTCTCTCTCTCTCTACTACTCCCTCTCTAATACTCTCTCTACTACTCTCTCTACTACTCTTTCTCTACTACCCTCTCTCTACTACTTCCTCTCTACTACTCTCTCTCTACTACTCTCTCTCTACTACTCTCTCTACTACCCTCTCTACTACTCTGTCTCCTACTCTCTCTACTACTCCCTTTCTACTACCCTCTCTCTACTACTCTCTCTCTACCACTCTCTCTCTACTACTCTCTCTCTACTACCATCGCTCTACTACTCTCTCTCTACTACTCCCTCTCTACTACTCTCTCTCTACCACTCTCTCTCTACTACTCTCTCTCTGCTACTCTCTCTCTACTACTCCCTCTCTACTACCCTCTCTCTACTACTCTCTCTCTACTACTCCCTCTCTACAACTCTCTCTCTACTACTCCTTCTCTACTACTCTCTCTCTCTACTACCCTCTCTCTACTACTCTCTCTCTACCACTCTCTCTCTACTACTCTCTCTCTCTACTACTCTCTCTCTATTACTCTCTCTACTACTCTCTCTCTACTACTCTCTCTACTACTCTCTCTACTACCCTCTCTCTACTACTCTCTGTCTACTACTCTCTCTACTACCCTCTCTCTACTACTCTCTGTCTACTACTTTCTCTACTACCCTCTCTCTACTACTCTCTGTCTACTACTCTCTCTACTACCCTCTCTCTACTACTCTCTGTCTACTACTCTCTCTCTACTACTCTCTCTCTACCACTCTCTCTCTACTACTCTCTCTCTACTACCATCGCTCTACTACTCTCTCTCTACTACCCTCTCTCTACTACTCTCTGTCTACTACTCTCTCTCTACTACTCTCTGTCTACTACCCTCGCTCTACTACTCTCTGTCTACTACTCTCTCTCTACTCCTTTCTTATCTCCGTCGGACTGCAGACGTTTCTAATCCTTTCGCCTTTGATTCCTCAACGGACAGAGGCTTAATGAGCATGTGCAAAAGCACAGCGCCCATCACCTTCTTTACGGCCACACACACTGACACAAACGCACATACACACACACACACACACACACACACACACACACACACACACACACACACACACACACACACACACACACACACACACTGAACAAATGCACACACACACACTGAACAAATGCACACACCAAACACATGCATGCAAACACACACACAAACACTCAGACACACTGAATAAACACTCACACCAAACACACACACAAATGCACACAAAACACACACAGAAGATAACGTGGCTCCATAGAGACACATGCTTTATAAGCTGAGAGAATCAGCAGTAGAAGGGACAGAACAGGTCAGGCCATCAGGCCATTATGCCTGGGTTTGTTTTTGTGTTTATTCAGTGTTTCTGTTTGTCATGCATTCAGCAGTATATATTTTATTACAGTTTTTTTCAATTGCTAACATGCATTGGTCAAAACTGAAGTCACGTTGTCAAAATTCTTCACACAGTACGCGAAACAAAAGTGTATGTGGACCAAACTGAATTATTTTTCATTGCTTTCACACAAAATGCATTCAATGACCACATTCTCCGAAATCCATGAATTGTTTCTCATTCATTCTCCACCACCTGCTAAACTATATATATGCAGCACATGTTTTCAAATGCTAACACACTGTTTCCAATACCCGTTCAAAACAGAATGATGGCAAATGTCGTGCATATCTGCAGTAACCAGATTGAAACATAGAAAATCTCAGCAGAATATTTAACCATTCCAAACACAGCTGATTACAGTTTCAGCTGAAAGCCGACCCAAGTGTCCTGTTTTTAGTCTCGTTACCAAACAGACATAAGAGGACGGCTTCGGAATGATTTAGTTGGGAAACATGGATCAAGGAAGAGGAAGACCAATAGCGATGATCTCTGATGAGATAAGGGCCATAATTACTGACCATGTTGTAAACCATGGTCTCTCCTTGAGAGTGGCCAGTTGAAGGGTGCAACCAAATCTGCAGTGTTCAACAGTTGCATCAATAGTATGAATTGTCCGGCAAAACCACAGGTGAGATGTGCATCCTTCAATAATAATTGAACTACATATTACAGTACAATACAGTATGTTCACATTTTTACATGTACTGACATTTTGAAATATATTGACTGTTTTGTGTTTTTCAGTGGGATCCAAAGGTTGGCTCCCACAGGAGGGAGAGGCAGAATATTATCAGATGCGCAGGAAATTGCCATTGTTGACATGGTAATTGGCAATAATGCAATACAACTGGGGGAAATTTGGGACAAAGTGCAGGCAGACAATATCACTTTTGGGAATGTGAATACGGTCAGCACAACGATAATTTCCAGAGTCCCAGAGAAACATTAAATAAGGAGGGAGGAGTTGTACACTGTACCCATCGAGAGAAACGGTGAACGTGTGAATGAACTCCGGTATCAATATGTCCAGGTAAGATGTCTGTTCAATAACCCAGCAGGGTACATACACAGCTAGGAATAATGTAAAGTACTGCAAAACCAGGCAAACTGCACACACATTCATCTTTGTGGATGAATCTGAATTCAACCTGGCAAAAACACGCCGCAGGGGAAGAAATGTGATTGGACAGAGAGCAACCGTGGATGTCCCAGGCCAGAGAGGAGCTAACATCACAATGTGTGCAGCACAGTCCAATTATGGTTTGCTGTTACACAAACCACTCATTGGCCCCTACAATACAGAGAGGCTCATTTATTTTCTGGATGACCTGAATAATCAACTTGTACCAGCGGAGGAGAGAGGGGCAAGTAACTCCCCTACCTTCGTTGTTGTGTGGGATAATGTGGCATTCCACCACTCTGCTGCAGTCACAGACTGGTTTACTGCACATCCCAGGATGTCAGTACTGTTCGTGCCTCCATACTCCCCCTTCCTAAACCCCATAGAGGAGTTCTTCTCTGCGTGGAGGTGAAAGGTTTATGACCACCATCCACATGACCAGATGTCCCCACTGGATGCCATGAATGTGGGGTGTGGACACTCTTCTCCTGAAGACTGCCAGGGTGTGGACACTCTTCTCCTGAAGACTGCCAGGGTGTGGACACTCTTCTCCTGAAGACTGCCAGGGTGTGGACACTCTTTTCCTGAAGACTGCCAGGGTGTGGAGACACTTCTCCTGAAGAATGCCAGGGTGTGGAGACACTTCTCCTGAAGACTGTCAGGATGTTGAAACACTTCTCCTGAAGACTGCAAGGGTGTGGACACTCTTCTTCTGAAGACTGCCAGGGTGTGGAGACACTTCTCCTGAAGACTGCCAGGGTGTGGAGACACTTCTCCTGAAGACTGCCAGGGTGTGGAGACACTTCTCCTGAAGACTGTCAGAAATGTTGAAACACTTCTCCTGAAGACTGCCAGGGTGTGGAGACACTTCTCCTGAAGACTGTCAGGATGTTGAAACACTTCTCCTGTAGACTGCCAGGGTGTAGACACTCTTCTCCTGAAGACTGCCAGGGTGTGGAGACACTTCTCCTGAAGACTGCCAGGGTGTGGAGACACTTCTCCTGAAGACTGCCAGGGTGTGGATACACTTCTCCTGAAGACTGCCAGGGTGTGGAGACACTTCTCCTGAAGACTGCCAGGGTGTGGAGACACTTCTCCTGAAGACTGCCAGGGTGTGGAGATACTTCTCCTGAAGACTGCCAGGGTGTGGAGACACTTCTCCTGAAGACTGCCAGGGTGTGGAGACACTTCTCCTGAAGACTGTCAGGGTGTGGAGACACTTCTCCTGAAGACTGCCAGGGTGTGGAGACACTTCTCCTGAAGACTGCCAGGGTGTGGAGACTCTTCTCCTGAAGACTGCCAGGGTGTGGACACTCTTCTCCTGAAGACTACCAGGGTGTGGACACTCTTTTCCTGAAGACTGCCAGGGTGTGGAGACACTTCTCCTGAAGAATGCCAGGGTGTGGAGACACTTCTCCTGAAGACTGTCAGGATGTTGAAACACTTCTCCTGAAGACTGCAAGGGTGTGGACACTCTTCTTCTGAAGACTGCCAGGGTGTGGAGACACTTCTCCTGAAGACTGCCAGGGTGTGGAGACACTTCTCCTGAAGACTGCCAGGGTGTGGAGACACTTCTCCTGAAGACTGTCAGAAATGTTGAAACACTTCTCCTGAAGACTGCCAGGGTGTGGAGACACTTCTCCTGAAGACTGTCAGGATGTTGAAACACTTCTCCTGTAGACTGCCAGGGTGTAGACACTCTTCTCCTGAAGACTGCCAGGGTGTGGAGACACTTCTCCTGAAGACTGCCAGGGTGTGGAGACACTTCTCCTGAAGACTGCCAGGGTGTGGAGACACTTCTCCTGAAGACTGCCAGGGTGTGGAGACACTTCTCCTGAAGACTGCCAGGGTGTGGAGACACTTCTCCTGAAGACTGCCAGGGTGTGGAGACACTTCTCCTGAAGACTGCCAGGGTGTGGAGATACTTCTCCTGAAGACTGCCAGGGTGTGGAGACACTTCTCCTGAAGACTGCCAGGGTGTGGAGATACTTCTCCTGAAGACTGCCAGGGTGTGGAGACACTTCTCCTGAAGACTGCCAGGGTGTGGAGACACTTCTCCTGAAGACTGTCAGGGTGTGGAGACACTTCTCCTGAAGACTGTCAGGGTTGGATTAGACATTCCAGAAGACACTTTCCAAGATGCATCGCCAGGGAAGACATAAGATGTAATGTTGATGAGAACTTGTGGCCAAATGCAGGAGAGAGGGAGTACTAGAATCATCACAGTACTGAACAGTATGAGTGATAATACTATACATGTTGATGAGAACTAGAATTCTCACAGTACTGTACAGTATGAGTGATTATACTATACATGATGATGAGAACTCGAACCCTCACAGTACTGAACAGTATGAGTGATAATACTATACATGTTGATGAGAACAAGAATTCTCACAGTACTGTACAGTATGAGTGATTATACTACACATGTTGATGACAACTAGAACCCTCACAGTACTTAACAGTATGAGTGATTATACTATACATGTTGATGAGAACTAAAACCCACACAGTACAGTATGAGTGATTATACTATACATGTTGATGAGAACAAGAACCCTCACTGTACTGTACAGTATGAGTGATTATTCTATACATGTTGATGAGAACTAGAACCCTCACGGTACTGTACAGTATGAGTGATTATACTATACATGTAATGAGAACCTGAACCCTCACTGTACTGTACAGTATGAGTGATTATACTATACATGTTGATGAGAACTAGAACCCTCACAGTACTGTACAGTATGAGTGATTATACTATACATGTTGATGAGAACTAAAACCCTCACAGTACTGTACAGTATGAGTGTTATACTATACATGTTGATGAGAACTAAAACCCTCACAGTACTGTACAGTATGAGTGATTATACTATACATGTTAATGAGAACCTGAACCCTCACAGTACTGTACAGTATGAGTGTTATACTATACATGTTGATGAGAACTAAAACCTTCAGAGTACTGTACAGTATGAGTGTTATACTACACATGTTAATGAGAACTAGAACCCTCACTGTACTGTACAGTATGAGTGATTATACTACACATGTTGATGAGAACAAGAATTATCACAGTACTTTACAGTATGAGAAATTATACTATACATGTTGATGAGAACTAGAATTCTCACAGTACTGTACAGTATGAGTGATTATACTACACATGTTGATGCGAACTAGAACCCTCACAGTACTGTACAGTATGAGTGATTATACTACACATGTTGATGAGAACAAGAATTATCACAGTACTGTACAGTATGAGAAATTATACTATACATGTTGATGAGAACTAGAATTCTCACAGTACTGTACAGTATGAGTGTTATACTACACATGTTGATGAGAACTAGAACCCTCACAGTACTGTACAGTATGAGTGATTATACTACACATGTTGATGAGAACAAGAAGTATCACAGTACTGTACAGTATGAGAAATTATACTATACATGTTGATGAGAACTAGAACCCTCACAGTACTGTACAGCATGAGTGTTAAACTACACATGTTGATGAGAGCTAGAACCCTCACAGTACTGTACAGTATGAGAAATTATACTATACATGTTGATGAGAACTAGAACCCTCACAGTACTGTACAGTATGAGTGATAATACTATACATGTTGATGAGAACTAGAATTCTCACAGTACTGTACAGTATGAGTGATTATACTATACATGTTGATGAGAACTAGAACCCTCACAGTACTGTACAGCATGAGTGTTAAACTACACATGTTGATGAGAACTAGAACCCTCACAGTACTGTACAGTATGAGAAATTATACTATACATGTTGATGAGAACTAGAACCCTCACAGTACTGTACAGTATGAGTGATAATACTATACATGTTGATGAGAACTTGAACCCTCACAGTACTGTACAGTATGAGTGATAATACTATACATGTTGATGAGAACTAGAACCCTCACAGTACTGTACAGTATGAGTGATAATACTATACATGTTGATGAGAACTAGAATTCTCACAGTACTGTACAGTATGAGTGATTATACTATACATGTTGATGAGAACTAGGACCCTCACTGTACTGTACAGTACGAGTGAATATACTATACATGTTGATGAGAACTAGAACCCTCACAGTACTGTACAGTATGAGTGATTATACTATACATGTTGATGAGAACTAGAACCCTCACAGTACTGTACAGTATGAGTGATTATACTACACATGTTGATGAGAACAATAATTATCACAGTACTGTACAGTATGAGAAATTATACTATACATGTTGATGAGAACTAGAATTCTCACAGTACTGTACAGTATGAGTGATTATACTATACATGTTGATGAGAACTAAAACCCACACAGTACTGTACAGTATGAGTGATTATACTATACATGTTGATGAGAACTAGAACCCTCACAGTACTTAACAGTATGAGTGATTATACTATACATGTTGATGAGAACTAAAACCCTCACAGTACTGTACAGTATGAGAAATTATACTATACATGTTGATGAGAACTAGAACCCTCACAGTACTTAACAGTATGAGTGATTATACTATACATGTTGATGAGAACTAAAACCCTCACAGTACTGTACAGTATGAGTGATTATACTACACATGTTGATGAGAACTCGAACCCTCACAGTACTTAACAGTAGGAGTGAATATACTACACATGTTGATGAGAACTAAAACCCACACAGTACTTAACAGTATGATTGATTATACTACACATGTTGATGAGAACTAAAACCCTCACAGTACTGTACAGTATGAGAAATTATACTATACATGTGAATGAGAACTAGAACCCTCACTGTACTTTACAGTATGAGTGAATATACTATACATGTTGATGAGAACTAAAACCCTCACAGTACTGTACAGTATGAGAAATTATACTATACATGTTAATGAGAACCTGAACCCTTACTGTACTGTACAGTATGAGTGATAATACTATACATGTTGATGAGAACTAGAACCCTCACTGTACTGTACAGTATGAGTGAATATACTATACATGTTGATGAGAACTAGAACCCTCACTGTACTGTACAGTATGAGTGAATATACTATACATGTTGATGAGAACTAGAACCCTCACTGAACTGTACAGTATGATTGATTATACTATACATGTTGATGAGAACTAGAACCCTCACTGTACTGTACAGTATGATTGATTATACTATACATGTTGATGAGAACTAGAACCCTCACTGTACTGTACAGTATGAGTGATTATACTATACATTTTGATGAGAACTAGAACCTTCACAGTACTGTACAGTATGAGTGATTATACTATACATGTTGATGAGAACTAGAACCCTCACTGTACTGTACAGTATGAGTGATTATACTATACATTTTGATGAGAACTAGAACCTTCACAGTACTGTACAGTATGAGTGATTATACTATACATTTTGATGAGAACTAGAACCTTCACAGTACTGTACAGTATGAGTGATTATACTATACATGTTGATGAGAACTAAAACCCACACAGTACTGTACAGTATGAGTGATTATACTATACATGTTGATGAGAACTAGAACCTTCACAGTACTGTACAGTATGAGTGATTATACTATACATGTTGATGAGAACTAGAACCCTCACTGTACTGTACAGTATGATTGATTATACTACACATGTTGATGAGAACTAAAACCCACACAGTACTGTACAGTATGAGTGATTATACTATACATGTTGATGAGAACTAGAACCCTCACAGTACTGTACAGTATGAGTGATTATACTATACATGTTGATGAGAACTAAAACCCACACAGTACTGTACAGTATGAGTGATTATACTATACATGTTGATGAGAACTAAAACCCACACAGTACTGTACAGTATGAGTGATTATACTATACATGTTGATGAGAACTAAAACCCACACAGTACTGTACAATATGAGTGATTATACTATACATGTTGATGAGAACTAGAACCCTCACTGTACTGTACAGTATGAGTGATTATACTATACATGTTGATGAGAACTAAAACCCACACAGTACTGTACAGTATGAGTGATTATACTATACATGTTGATGAGAACTAGAACCCTCACTGTACTGTACAGTATGATTGATTATACTACACATGTTGATGAGAACTAAAACCCTCACAGTACTGAACAGTATGAGTGATTATACTATACATGTTGATGAGAACTAAAACCCACACAGTACTGAACAGTATGAGTGATTATACTATACATGTTGATGAGAACTAGAACCCTCACTGTACTGTACAGTATGATTGATTATACTATACATGTTGATGAGAACTTGAACCCTCACAGTACTGTACAGTATGAGTGAATATACTATACATGTTGATGAGAACTTGAACCCTCACAGTACTGTACAGTATGAGTGATTATACTATACATGATGATGAGAACTAGAACCCTCACAGTACTGTACAGTATGAGTGATTATACTATACATGTTGATGAGAACTAAAACCCACACTGTACTGTACAGTATGAGTGATTATACTATACATGTTGATGAGAACTAGAACCCTCACTGTACTGTACAGTATGAGTGATTATACTACACATGTTGATGAGAACAATAATTATCACAGTACTGTACAGTATGAGAAATTATACTATACATGTTGATGAGAACTAGAATTCTCACAGTACTGTACAGTATGAGTGATTATACTATACATGTTGATGAGAACTAAAACCCACACAGTACTGTACAGTATGAGTGATTATACTATACATGTTGATGAGAACTAGAACCCTCACAGTACTTAACAGTATGAGTGATTATACTATACATGTTGATGAGAACTAAAACCCTCACAGTACTGTACAGTATGAGAAATTATACTATACATGTTGATGAGAACTAGAACCCTCACAGTACTTAACAGTATGAGTGATTATACTATACATGTTGATGAGAACTAAAACCCTCACAGTACTGTACAGTATGAGTGATTATACTACACATGTTGATGAGAACTCGAACCCTCACAGTACTTAACAGTAGGAGTGAATATACTACACATGTTGATGAGAACTAAAACCCACACAGTACTTAACAGTATGATTGATTATACTACACATGTTGATGAGAACTAAAACCCTCACAGTACTGTACAGTATGAGAAATTATACTATACATGTGAATGAGAACTAGAACCCTCACTGTACTGTACAGTATGAGTGAATATACTATACATGTTGATGAGAACTAAAACCCTCACAGTACTGTACAGTATGAGAAATTATACTATACATGTTAATGAGAACCTGAACCCTTACTGTACTGTACAGTATGAGTGATAATACTATACATGTTGATGAGAACTAGAACCCTCACTGTACTGTACAGTATGAGTGAATATACTATACATGTTGATGAGAACTAGAACCCTCACTGTACTGTACAGTATGAGTGAATATACTATACATGTTGATGAGAACTAGAACCCTCACTGAACTGTACAGTATGATTGATTATACTATACATGTTGATGAGAACTAGAACCCTCACTGTACTGTACAGTATGATTGATTATACTACACATGTTGATGAGAACTAAAACCCTCACAGTACTGAACAGTATGAGTGATTATACTATACATGTTGATGAGAACTAAAACCCACACAGTACTGAACAGTATGAGTGATTATACTATACATGTTGATGAGAACTAGAACCCTCACTGTACTGTACAGTATGATTGATTGTACTATACATGTTGATGAGAACTTGAACCCTCACAGTACTGTACAGTATGAGTGAATATACTATACATGTTGATGAGAACTTGAACCCTCACAGTACTGTACAGTATGAGTGATTATACTATACATGATGATGAGAACTAGAACCCTCACAGTACTGTACAGTATGAGTGATTATACTATACATGTTGATGAGAACTAAAACCCACACTGTACTGTACAGTATGAGTGATTATACTATACATGTTGATGAGAACTAGAACCCTCACTGTACTGTACAGTATGAGTGATTATACTACACATGTTGATGAGAACAATAATTATCACAGTACTGTACAGTATGAGAAATTATACTATACATGTTGATGAGAACTAGAATTCTCACAGTACTGTACAGTATGAGTGATTATACTATACATGTTGATGAGAACTAAAACCCACACAGTACTGTACAGTATGAGTGATTATACTATACATGTTGATGAGAACTAGAACCCTCACAGTACTTAACAGTATGAGTGATTATACTATACATGTTGATGAGAACTAAAACCCTCACAGTACTGTACAGTATGAGAAATTATACTATACATGTTGATGAGAACTAGAACCCTCACAGTACTTAACAGTATGAGTGATTATACTATACATGTTGATGAGAACTAAAACCCTCACAGTACTGTACAGTATGAGTGATTATACTACACATGTTGATGAGAACTCGAACCCTCACAGTACTTAACAGTAGGAGTGAATATACTACACATGTTGATGAGAACTAAAACCCACACAGTACTTAACAGTATGATTGATTATACTACACATGTTGATGAGAACTAAAACCCTCACAGTACTGTACAGTATGAGAAATTATACTATACATGTGAATGAGAACTAGAACCCTCACTGTACTGTACAGTATGAGTGAATATACTATACATGTTGATGAGAACTAAAACCCTCACAGTACTGTACAGTATGAGAAATTATACTATACATGTTAATGAGAACCTGAACCCTTACTGTACTGTACAGTATGAGTGAAAATACTATACATGTTGATGAGAACTAGAACCCTCACTGTACTGTACAGTATGAGTGAATATACTATACATGTTGATGAGAACTAGAACCCTCACTGTACTGTACAGTATGAGTGAATATACTATACATGTTGATGAGAACTAGAACCCTCACTGAACTGTACAGTATGATTGATTATACTATACATGTTGATGAGAACTAGAACCCTCACTGTACTGTACAGTATGATTGATTATACTATACATGTTGATGAGAACTAGAACCCTCACTGTACTGTACAGTATGAGTGATTATACTATACATTTTGATGAGAACTAGAACCTTCACAGTACTGTACAGTATGAGTGATTATACTATACATGTTGATGAGAACTAGAACCCTCACTGTACTGTACAGTATGAGTGATTATACTATACATTTTGATGAGAACTAGAACCTTCACAGTACTGTACAGTATGAGTGATTATACTATACATTTTGATGAGAACTAGAACCTTCACAGTACTGTACAGTATGAGTGATTATACTATACATGTTGATGAGAACTAAAACCCACACAGTACTGTACAGTATGAGTGATTATACTATACATGTTGATGAGAACTAGAACCTTCACAGTACTGTACAGTATGAGCGATTATACTATACATGTTGATGAGAACTAGAACCCTCACTGTACTGTACAGTATGATTGATTATACTACACATGTTGATGAGAACTAAAACCCACACAGTACTGTACAGTATGAGTGATTATACTATACATGTTGATGAGAACTAGAACCCTCACAGTACTGTACAGTATGAGTGATTATACTATACATGTTGATGAGAACTAAAACCCACACAGTACTGTACAGTATGAGTGATTATACTATACATGTTGATGAGAACTAAAACCCACACAGTACTGTACAGTATGAGTGATTATACTATACATGTTGATGAGAACTAAAACCCACACAGTACTGTACAATATGAGTGATTATACTATACATGTTGATGAGAACTAGAACCCTCACTGTACTGTACAGTATGAGTGATTATACTATACATGTTGATGAGAACTAAAACCCACACAGTACTGTACAGTATGAGTGATTATACTATACATGTTGATGAGAACTAGAACCCTCACTGTACTGTACAGTATGATTGATTATACTACACATGTTGATGAGAACTAAAACCCTCACAGTACTGAACAGTATGAGTGATTATACTATACATGTTGATGAGAACTAAAACCCACACAGTACTGAACAGTATGAGTGATTATACTATACATGTTGATGAGAACTAGAACCCTCACTGTACTGTACAGTATGATTGATTATACTATACATGTTGATGAGAACTTGAACCCTCACAGTACTGTACAGTATGAGTGAATATACTATACATGTTGATGAGAACTTGAACCCTCACAGTACTGTACAGTATGAGTGATTATACTATACATGATGATGAGAACTAGAACCCTCACAGTACTGTACAGTATGAGTGATTATACTATACATGTTGATGAGAACTAAAACCCACACTGTACTGTACAGTATGAGTGATTATACTATACATGTTGATGAGAACTAGAACCCTCACTGTACTGTACAGTATGAGTGATTATACTATACATGTTGATGAGAACTAGAACCCTCACTGTACTGTACAGTATGATTGATTATACTATACATGTTGATGAGAACTAAAACCCACACAGTACTTAACAGTATGATTGATTATACTACACATGTTGATGAGAACAAGAATTATCACAGTACTGTACAGTATGAGTGATTATACTACACATGTTGATGAGAACTAAAACCCACACAGTACTGTACAGTATGAGTGATTATACTATACATGTTGATGAGAACTAGAACCCTCACTGTACTGTACAGTATGATTGATTATACTATACATGTTGATGAGAACTAAAACCTTCAGAGTACTGTACAGTATGAGTGTTATACTACACATGTTAATGAGAACTAGAACCCTCACTGTACTGTACAGTATGAGTGATTATACTACACATGTTGATGAGAACAAGAATTATCACAGTACTGTACAGTATGAGAAATTATACTATACATGTTGATGAGAACTAGAATTCTCACAGTACTGTACAGTATGAGTGATTATACTACACATGTTGATGCGAACTAGAACCCTCACAGTACTGTACAGTATGAGTGATTATACTACACATGTTGATGAGAACAAGAATTATCACAGTACTGTACAGTATGAGAAATTATACTATACATGTTGATGAGAACTAGAATTCTCACAGTACTGTACAGTATGAGTGTTATACTACACATGTTGATGAGAACTAGAACCCTCACAGTACTGTACAGTATGAGTGATTATACTACACATGTTGATGAGAACAAGAAGTATCACAGTACTGTACAGTATGAGAAATTATACTATACATGTTGATGAGAACTAGAACCCTCACAGTACTGTACAGCATGAGTGTTAAACTACACATGTTGATGAGAGCTAGAACCCTCACAGTACTGTACAGTATGAGAAATTATACTATACATGTTGATGAGAACTAGAACCCTCACAGTACTGTACAGTATGAGTGATAATACTATACATGTTGATGAGAACTAGAATTCTCACAGTACTGTACAGTATGAGTGATTATACTATACATGTTGATGAGAACTAGAACCCTCACAGTACTGTACAGCATGAGTGTTAAACTACACATGTTGATGAGAACTAGAACCCTCACAGTACTGTACAGTATGAGAAATTATACTATACATGTTGATGAGAACTAGAACCCTCACAGTACTGTACAGTATGAGTGATAATACTATACATGTTGATGAGAACTTGAACCCTCACAGTACTGTACAGTATGAGTGATAATACTATACATGTTGATGAGAACTAGAACCCTCACAGTACTGTACAGTATGAGTGATAATACTATACATGTTGATGAGAACTAGAATTCTCACAGTACTGTACAGTATGAGTGATTATACTATACATGTTGATGAGAACTAGGACCCTCACTGTACTGTACAGTACGAGTGAATATACTATACATGTTGATGAGAACTAGAACCCTCACAGTACTGTACAGTATGAGTGATTATACTATACATGTTGATGAGAACTAGAACCCTCACAGTACTGTACAGTATGAGTGATTATACTACACATGTTGATGAGAACAATAATTATCACAGTACTGTACAGTATGAGAAATTATACTATACATGTTGATGAGAACTAGAATTCTCACAGTACTGTACAGTATGAGTGATTATACTATACATGTTGATGAGAACTAAAACCCACACAGTACTGTACAGTATGAGTGATTATACTATACATGTTGATGAGAACTAGAACCCTCACAGTACTTAACAGTATGAGTGATTATACTATACATGTTGATGAGAACTAAAACCCTCACAGTACTGTACAGTATGAGAAATTATACTATACATGTTGATGAGAACTAGAACCCTCACAGTACTTAACAGTATGAGTGATTATACTATACATGTTGATGAGAACTAAAACCCTCACAGTACTGTACAGTATGAGTGATTATACTACACATGTTGATGAGAACTCGAACCCTCACAGTACTTAACAGTAGGAGTGAATATACTACACATGTTGATGAGAACTAAAACCCACACAGTACTTAACAGTATGATTGATTATACTACACATGTTGATGAGAACTAAAACCCTCACAGTACTGTACAGTATGAGAAATTATACTATACATGTGAATGAGAACTAGAACCCTCACTGTACTGTACAGTATGAGTGAATATACTATACATGTTGATGAGAACTAAAACCCTCACAGTACTGTACAGTATGAGAAATTATACTATACATGTTAATGAGAACCTGAACCCTTACTGTACTGTACAGTATGAGTGATAATACTATACATGTTGATGAGAACTAGAACCCTCACTGTACTGTACAGTATGAGTGAATATACTATACATGTTGATGAGAACTAGAACCCTCACTGTACTGTACAGTATGAGTGAATATACTATACATGTTGATGAGAACTAGAACCCTCACTGAACTGTACAGTATGATTGATTATACTATACATGTTGATGAGAACTAGAACCCTCACTGTACTGTACAGTATGATTGATTATACTATACATGTTGATGAGAACTAGAACCCTCACTGTACTGTACAGTATGAGTGATTATACTATACATTTTGATGAGAACTAGAACCTTCACAGTACTGTACAGTATGAGTGATTATACTATACATGTTGATGAGAACTAGAACCCTCACTGTACTGTACAGTATGAGTGATTATACTATACATTTTGATGAGAACTAGAACCTTCACAGTACTGTACAGTATGAGTGATTATACTATACATTTTGATGAGAACTAGAACCTTCACAGTACTGTACAGTATGAGTGATTATACTATACATGTTGATGAGAACTAAAACCCACACAGTACTGTACAGTATGAGTGATTATACTATACATGTTGATGAGAACTAGAACCTTCACAGTACTGTACAGTATGAGTGATTATACTATACATGTTGATGAGAACTAGAACCCTCACTGTACTGTACAGTATGATTGATTATACTACACATGTTGATGAGAACTAAAACCCACACAGTACTGTACAGTATGAGTGATTATACTATACATGTTGATGAGAACTAGAACCCTCACAGTACTGTACAGTATGAGTGATTATACTATACATGTTGATGAGAACTAAAACCCACACAGTACTGTACAGTATGAGTGATTATACTATACATGTTGATGAGAACTAAAACCCACACAGTACTGTACAGTATGAGTGATTATACTATACATGTTGATGAGAACTAAAACCCACACAGTACTGTACAATATGAGTGATTATACTATACATGTTGATGAGAACTAGAACCCTCACTGTACTGTACAGTATGAGTGATTATACTATACATGTTGATGAGAACTAAAACCCACACAGTACTGTACAGTATGAGTGATTATACTATACATGTTGATGAGAACTAGAACCCTCACTGTACTGTACAGTATGATTGATTATACTACACATGTTGATGAGAACTAAAACCCTCACAGTACTGAACAGTATGAGTGATTATACTATACATGTTGATGAGAACTAAAACCCACACAGTACTGAACAGTATGAGTGATTATACTATACATGTTGATGAGAACTAGAACCCTCACTGTACTGTACAGTATGATTGATTATACTATACATGTTGATGAGAACTTGAACCCTCACAGTACTGTACAGTATGAGTGAATATACTATACATGATGATGAGAACTAGAACCCTCACAGTACTGTACAGTATGAGTGATTATACTATACATGTTGATGAGAACTAAAACCCACACTGTACTGTACAGTATGAGTGATTATACTATACATGTTGATGAGAACTAGAACCCTCACTGTACTGTACAGTATGAGTGATTATACTATACATGTTGATGAGAACTAGAACCCTCACTGTACTGTACAGTATGATTGATTATACTATACATGTTGATGAGAACTAAAACCCACACAGTACTTAACAGTATGATTGATTATACTACACATGTTGATGAGAACAAGAATTATCACAGTACTGTACAGTATGAGTGATTATACTACACATGTTGATGAGAACTAAAACCCACACAGTACTGTACAGTATGAGTGATTATACTATACATGTTGATGAGAACTAGAACCCTCACTGTACTGTACAGTATGATTGATTATACTATACATGTTGATGAGAACTAAAACCCACACAGTACTTAACAGTATGATTGATTATACTACACATGTTGATGAGAACAAGAATTATCACAGTACTGTACAGTATGATTGATTATACTACACATGTTGATGAGAACAAGAATTATCACAGTACTGTACAGTATGAGTGAATATACTACACATGTTGATGAGAACTAAAACCCTCACAGTACTGAACAGTATGAGTGAATATACTATACATGTTGATGAGAACTAAAACCCACACAGTACTGTACAGTATGAGTGATTATACTATACATGTTGATGAGAACTAGAACCCACACAGTACTGTACAGTATGAGTGATTATACTACACATGTTGATGAGAACTAAAACCTTCACAGTACTGTACAGTATGAGTGATTATACTATACATGTTGATGAGAACTAGAACCCTCACAGTACTTAACAGTATGAGTGTTATACTATACATGTTGATGAGAACTAGAACCCACACAGTACTGTACAGTATGAGTGATTATACTACACATGTTGATGAGAACTAAAACCTTCACAGTACTGTACAGTATGAGTGATTATACTATACATGTTGATGAGAACTAGAACCCACACAGTACTGTACAGTATGAGTGATTATACTACACATGTTGATGAGAACTAAAACCTTCACAGTACTGTACAGTATGAGTGATTATACTATACATGTTGATGAGAACTAGAACCCTCACAGTACTGTACAGTATGAGTGATTATACTATACATGTTGATGAGAACTAGAACCCTCACGGTACTGTACAGTATGAGTGATTATACTATACATGTTGATGAGAACTAAAACCTTCACAGTACTGTACAGTATGAGTGATTATACTATACATGTTGATGAGAACTAGAACCCACACAGTACTGTACAGTATGAGTGATTATACTACACATGTTGATGAGAACTAAAACCTTCACAGTACTGTACAGTATGAGTGATTATACTATACATGTTGATGAGAACTAGAACCCACACAGTACTGTACAGTATGAGTGATTATACTACACATGTTGATGAGAACTAAAACCTTCACAGTACTGTACAGTATGAGTGATTATACTATACATGTTGATGAGAACTAGAACCCTCACAGTACTGTACAGTATGAGTGATTATACTACACATGTTGATGAGAACTAAAACCTTCACAGTACTGTACAGTATGAGTGATTATACTATACATGTTGATGAGAACTAGAACCCACACAGTACTGTACAGTATGAGTGATTATACTATACATGTTGATGAGAACTAGAACCCTCACAGTACTGTACAGTATGAGTGATTATACTACACATGTTGATGAGAACTAGAACCTTCACAGTACTGTACAGTATGAGTGATTATTCTATACATGTTGATGATAACTAGAACCCTCACAGTACTGTACAGTATGAGTGATTATACTATACATGTTGATGAGAACTAAAACCCTCACAGTACTGTACAGTATGAGTGATTATACTATACATGTTGATGAGAACTAAAACCCTCACAGTACTGTACAGTATGAGTGATTATACTATACATGTTGATGATAACTAGAACCCTCACAGTACTGTACAGTATGAGTGATTATACTATACATGTTGATGAGAACTAAAACCCTCACAGTACTGTACAGTATGAGTGATTATACTACACATGTTGATGAGAACTAGAACCCTCACTGTACTGTACAGTATGAGTGATTATACTATACATGTTGATGAGAACTAAAACCCTCACAGTACTGTACAGTATGAGTGATTATACTATACATGTTGATGATAACTAGAACCCTCACAGTACTGTACAGTATGAGTGATTATACTATACATGTTGATGAGAACTAAAACCCTCACTGTACTGTACAGTATGAGTGATTATACTATACATGTTGATGAGAACTAGAACTCTCACAGTACTGTACAGTATGAGTGATTATACTATACATGTTGATGAGAACTAAAACCCTCACAGTACTGTACAGTATGAGTGATTATACTATACATGTTGATGAGAACTAAAACCCTCACTGTACTGTACAGTATGAGTGATTATACTATACATGTTGATGAGAACTAAAACCCTCACTGTACTGTACAGTATGAGTGATTATACTATACATGTTGATGAGAACTAAAACCCTCACTGTACTGTACAGTATGAGTGATTATACTATACATGTTGATGAGAACTAAAACCCTCACTGTACTGTACAGTATGAGTGATTATACTATACATGTTGATGAGAACTAAAACCCTCACTGTACTGTACAGTATGAGTGATTATACTATACATGTTGATGAGAACTAAAACCCTCACAGTACTGTACAGTATGAGTGATTATACTATACATGTTGATGAGAACTAGAACCCTCACAGTACTGTACAGTATGAGTGATTATACTATACATGTTGATGAGAACTAGAACCCTCACTGTACTGTACAGTATGAGTGATTACACTATACATGTTGATGAGAACTAAAACCTTCACAGTACTGTACAGTATGAGTGATTATACTATACATGTTGATGAGATCTAAAACCCTCACTGTACTGTACAGTATGAGTGATTATACTATACATGTTGATGAGAACTAAAACCCTCACTGTACTGTACAGTATGAGTGATTATACTATACATGTTGATGAGAACTAAAACCCTCACTGTACTGTACAGTATGAGTGATTATACTATACATGTTGATGAGAACTAAAACCCTCACTGTACTGTACAGTATGAGTGATTATACTATACATGTTGATGAGAACTAAAACCCTCACTGTACTGTACAGTATGAGTGATTATACTATACATGTTGATGAGAACTAAAACCCTCACAGTACTGTACAGTATGAGTGATTATACTATACATGTTGATGAGAACTAAAACCCTCACTGTACTGTACAGTATGAGTGATTATTCTATACATGTTGATGAGAACTAGAATTCTCACAGTACTGTACAGTATGAGTGATTATACTATACATGTTGATGAGAACTAGAACCCTCACAGTACTGTACAGTATGAGTGATTATACTATACATGTTGATGAGAACTAGAACCCTCACTGTACTGTACAGTATGAGTGATTATACTATACATGTTGATGAGAACTAAAACCTTCACAGTACTGTACAGTATGAGTGATTATACTATACATGTTGATGAGAACTAGAACCCTCACTGTACTGAACAGTATGAGTGATTATACTATACATGTTGATGAGAACTAGAACCTTCACAGTACTGTACAGTATGAGTGATTATACTATACATGTTGATGAGAACTAAAACCCTCACAGTACTGTACAGTATGAGTGATTATACTATACATGTTGATGAGAACTAGAACCCTCACAGTACTGTACAGTATGAGTGATTATACTATACATGTTGATGAGAACTAGAACCTTCACAGTACTGTACAGTATGAGTGATTATACTATACATGTTGATGAGAACTAGAACCCTCACAGTACTGTACAGTATGAGTGATTATACTATACATGTTGATGAGAACTAGAACTCTCACAGTACTGTACAGTATGAGTGATTATACTATACATGTTGATGAGAACTAGAACCTTCACAGTACTGTACAGTATGATTGATTATACTATACATGTTGATGAGAACTAGAACCCTCACTGTACTGTACAGTATGAGTGATTATACTATACATGTTGATGAGAACTAGAACCTTCACTGTACTGTACAGTATGAGTGATTATACTATACATGTTGATGAGAACTAGAACCCTCACTGTACTGTACAGTATGAGTGATTATACTATACATGTTGATGAGAACTAGAACTCTCACAGTACTGTACAGTATGAGTGATTATACTATACATGTTGATGAGAACTAGAACCTTCACAGTACTGTACAGTATGATTGATTATACTACACATGTTGATGAGAACAAGAATTCTCAGAAATCATTCAAGCTTCAAAAAGAGAAGTTCATAATTTATGTAATGCTCCCTGTTAGTGTGTTTTAGGTCAGTGTGTTATGAGTGACAATGTATGCTTTCTGAGTGAGAATAGTTTCCAGTGTTCTTATTTTGAGTCATGTATGAAGTGTTTTGGTGGTTTGAGTGAGTTTTGGAGGTGAGATGAACTGTTTGGCCAAGATGCATGTTGGTAATGCAGACTGTGTGAAGAGTTTTGAAAAAGTGGCTTCAGTAATGACCGATGCTTGATAGCAATTGAAAAAAGAGGTGTTATGTAATACTCCTTATGCTGAGGCCTTGGCATGATTCAACACTTTATTGTGATTTTTCCAGACTAAGCAAGGTTTGAGTGTGGTTTTCAATGGCCACAGTCCACATTATATTATCTCGTTCAATGTTTTCAATATGATTCAAGCCCTAGCTGTATCAATACAGTACATATTGCTCTTGTGTATGTGTTCTACTTTTCACAGAGTAATGAGAATGAGGATTTATTTGGTGTCTGTCTATATCCTGTCTATATCCTGCTGCCATTGGAGAGGTCATTGTGACGCAGCTCCTCTCTATGGAGCCTCAGCTCCCATTTGGCCTCCTCTGCTCCTCCTCTGGCCTCCTCTGCTCCTCATCTGCTCCTCCTCTGGCCTCTGCTCCTCCTCTGCTCCTCCTCTGGCCTCCCCTGCTCCTCCTTTGGCCTCCTCTGCTCCTCCTCTGCTCCTCCTCTGGCCTCCTCTGCTCCTCCTCTGCTCCTCCTCTGGCCTCCTCTGGCCTCCTCTGTTCCTCCTCTGGCCTCTTCTGCTCCTCTTCTGCTCCTCCTCTGACCTCCTCTGCTCCTCCTCTGGCCTCCTCTGCTCCTCCTCTGGCCTCCACTGCTCCTCCTCTGGCCTCCTCTGCTCCTCCTCTGCTCCTCCTCTGGCCTCCTCTGGCCTCCTCTGCTCCTCCTCTGGCCTCCTCTGCTCCTCCTCTGATCTCTGCTCCTCCTCTGCACCTCCTCTTGCCTCCTCTGGCCTCCACTGCTCCTCCTCTGGCCTCCTCTGCTCCTCCTCTGGCCTCATCTGCTCCTCGTCTGCTCCTCCTCTGACCTCCTCTGCTCCTCCTCTGGCCTCCTCTGGCCTCCTCTGCTCCTCCTCTGGCCTCATCTGCTCCTCCTCTAGCCTCCTCTGCTCCTCCTCTGGCCTCCTCTGCTCCTCCTATGCTCCTCCTCAGGCCTCCTCTGCTCCTCCTCTGGCCTCCTCTGCTCCTCTTCTGGCCCCCTCTGCTCCTCCTCTGCTCCTCCTCTGGCCTCCTCTGCTCCTCCTCTGGCCTCCTCTGCTCCTCCCCTGGCCTCCTCTGCTCCTCCCCTGGCCTCCTCTGCTCCTCCTCTGGCCTCCTCTGCTCCTCCTCTGGTCTCCTCTGCTCCTCCTCTGGTCTCCTCTGCTCCTCCTCTGGTCTCCTCTGCTCCTCCTCTGGCCTCCTCTGCTCCTCCTCTGGCCTCCTCTGCTCCTCCTCTGCCCCTACATGTTCCTTTGGGGACATTTTGACAGTGCAGAAATGCAGAGAAGTTGCCAAAACTAACAGTGTCATTTTACACACTGGGCATGGTACTTCAAAACAACATGCATTGTCTACTAGTATTGCTGTCCTCTGATGGACAGTGTCACATCACAAAGAGAGAGGTTCATAATTAAATACAGCTACAAGTGCTGTCAGTACTGGGTCTCTGTTGGCAGTGTTGACAGTAATGCTCTCACTCCTTCTGTCTCTCTCCACCCCTCTTTCCCTCTCTCTCTCTCTATCTCTCCATCTCTCTCTGACTCTCCCTCTCTCCATCTCTCTCTGACTCTCCCTCTCTTCACCCCTCTTTCCCTCTCCTTCTCTATATTTCCATCTCTCTCTGACTCTCTATCCCTCCATCTCTCTCTGACTCTCCCTATCTCCATCTCTCTCTGACTCTCCCTCTCTATCCCTCCATCTCGCTCTCCCTCTCTATTCCTCCATCTCTCTCTGTCAATTCAATTTCAATTCAAGGGCTTTATTGGCATGGGAAACATGTGTTAACATTGCCAAAGCAAGTGAGGTAGATAATATATGAAGTGAATATATAAAGTGAAATAAACAATAAAAATTAACAGTAAACATCACACATACAGAAGTTTCAAAACAATAAAGACACTACACATGTCATATTATATATATATACAGTGTTTTAACAATGTACAAATGGCAAAGGACACAAGATAAAATAAATAAGCATAGATATGGGTTGTATTTACAATGGTGTGTGTTCTTCACTGGTTGCCCTTTTCTCGTGGCAACAGGTCACAAATCTTGCTGCTGTGATGGCACACTGTGGAATTTCACCCAGTAGATATGGGAGTTTTTCAAAATTTGATTTGTTTTCGAATTCTTTGTGGATCTGTGTAATCTGAGGGAAATATGTCTCTCTAATATGGTCATACATTGGGCAGGAGGTTAGGAAGTGCAGCTCAGTTTCCACCTCATTTTGTGGGCAGTGAGCACATAGCCTGTCTTCTCTTGAGAGCCATGTCTGCCTACGGCGGCCTTTCTCAATAGCAAGGCTATGCTCACTGAGTCTGTACATAGTCAAAGCTTTCCTTAATTTTGGGTCATTCACAGTGGTCAGGTATTCTGCCGCTGTGTACTCTATGTGTAGGGCCAAATAGCATTAAAGTTTGCCCTGTTTTTTTGTTAATTCTTTCCAATGTGTCAAGTAATTATATTTTTATTTTCTCATGATTTGGTTGGGTCTATTGTGTTGCTGTCCTGGGGCTCTGTGGGTTCTGTTTGTGTTTGTGAACAGGTGACTAACTTGCTTAGGGGACTCTTTTCCAGGTTCATCTCTCTGTAGGTGATGGCTTTGTTATGGAAGGTTTGGGAATCGCTTTGGGAATCGTGGTTATAGAATTTAACGGCTCTTTTCTGGATTTTGATAATTAGTGGGTATCGGCCTAATTCTGCTCTGCATGCATTATTTGGTGTTCTACGTTGTACACGGAGGATATTTTTGCAGAATTCTGCGTGCAGAGTCTCAATTTGGTGTTTGTCCCATTTTGTGAAGTCTTGGTTGGTGAGTGGCTCTATGACTGATTCAAGTATTTTTAGCCAAATCCTAATTGGTATGTTGAAATTTATGTTCCTTTTGATGGCATAGAATGCCCTTCTTGCCTTGTCTCTCAGATCATTCACAGCTTTGTGGAAGTTACCTGTGGCGCTGATGTTTAGGCCAAGGTATGTATCGTTTTTTGTGTGCTCTAGGGCAACAGTGTCTAGATGTAATTTGTATTTGTGGTCCTGGTGACTGGACCTTTTTTGGAACACCATTATTTTGGTCTTACTGAGATTTACTGTCAGGGCCCAGGTCTGACAGAATCTGTGCATAAGATCTAGGTGCTGCTGTTGGCCCCCCTTGGTTGGTGACAGAAGCACCAGATCATCAGCAAACAGCAGACATTTGACTTCGGATTCTAGTAGGGTGAGGCCGGGTGCTGCAGACTTTTCTAGTGCCCGCGCCAATTCGTTGATATATATGTTGAAGAGGGTGGGGCTTAAGCTGCATCCCTGTCTAACCCCACGACCCTGTGTGAAGAAATGTGTGTGTTTTTTGCATGGATTTTATAATGTCGTATGTTTTACCCCCAACACCACTTTCCATCAGTTTGTATAGCAGACCCTCATGCCAAATTGAGTCGAAGGCTTTTTTGAAATCAACAAAGCATGAGAAGACTTTGCCTTTGTTTTGGTGTGTTTGGTTGTCAATTAGGGTGTGCAGGGTGAATACATGGTCTGTTGTACGGTAATTTGGTAAAAAAAAACAATTTGACATTTGCTCAGTACATTGTTTTCATTGAGGAAATGTAAGAGTCTGCTGTTAATGATAATGCAGAGGATTTTCCCAAGGTTACTGTTGACGCATATTCCACGGTAGTTATTGGAGTCAAATTTGTCTCCACTTTTGTGGATTGGGGTGATCAGTCCTTGGTTCCAAATATTGGGGAAGATGCCAGAGCTAAGGATGATGTTATAGAGTTTTAGTATAGTCAATTGGAATTTGTTGTCTGTATATTTGATCATTTCATTGAGGATACCATCAACACCACAGGCCTTTTTGGGTTGGAGGGTTTTTATTTTGTCCTGTAACTCATTCAATGTAATTGGAGAATCCAGTGGGTTCTGGTAGTCTTTAATAGTTGATTCTAAGATCTGTATTTGATCATGTATGTCTTTCTCTCTCCATCTCTATCTGTCTCTCTCTCTCTACCCCCCCCCCCCCCCTCTGGCGTTGTCACTTTTCTGTGCTCTCAGTATAAACCCTACAGAGACAGACCAGACAGCCGCTCTGAACTCTAGCCACCCTGCCACTCACTAGCTCTCCTCTGACTGACAGCACACACACACACACACACACACACACACACACACACACACACACACACACACACACACACACACAGAGAGAGAGAGAGAGAGAGTGGAAGACAAGAAGAAACGGCATAAACAATCACAAACCCATTTGCCATGTTGACAGACATGGTAGCTGGAATGCTAACCAGGAGAATGCAATCCACATTGGATTTATTGTGGCTTTAATTTGAACCAGGATTTCTTCCTGACCATGTGACAGATGAAAAACCCATGTGACATTATACTGGTTATTACGGATTGATTCAGTTCAGCAATAGACAGAGGGATGTAACCCAGTTAGAGTAGCAGTTATGTCATTAGTTAAAACCTTGGTAGGTCAATACAGCAACACAGAGGAGAGTCCTTTAGACAGCAGAGTGCTGCGGCTCTCTCTAATGACAGTGATTAGTGAAGAAAAGATGTGAAGGCTCCCTCTGCTGTTGTCCTCTATTCCCCTGGCTCATGATATTGCGTTGTTCTCACAATAGAGGTCTGTGGTGTGTTAACCCATCGTGCGTGTAGTGTGTACCGTGTCATTGTGTAGTGTGTCATTGTGTCTCATTTTTCGATTGGTGGAGAGGGAGTAGAGCTCTGCAGAAAGCAGCCATGACCCTCTAATGACTATCTCTCTCTCCCTCATCTCCTCCACTCTCATTTTATCTCTCTCACCTTCCCTCTCTCTCCCTCATTGTTCCCTTTCTATTCCCCCCTCTCTCTCTCTATTCCCATCTCTTCATCCTCTCTTCTGTCCTCTCTCTCTCTCTCTTTTTCTCTTTCTCTCTCTCTCTCCCTGATACTCGTCTCTCAGAGGGGAATCGTAGCCCCAGGGTCCTACCGTCTGTCTCTATCGCTGACACACACACACGCGCACGCGCACGCGCACACGCACGCGCACAGGGAGGGTAACGGGGGACTCAGATCTCACACCCATCCTCATTATACAGCTTGCAGAGTGAGATGTAAAATTAATCCCATTTCTACTTGTAAAAGTATTTTGTCATTTAATTAAAAGCGAGTGGAGTTCAATTAACGGTGTAAACCTGACAGTGTTGAGGAGTAGAGGCCTGCTTCACACTCCCGTCCCTGTGTCTCCTTCAGCTCTGAAGGTGCTCCCTTTCTCCATCACTATAACCTTGTCCCTAAGCCCAAGTCACAGTGACCACGTTAACATGTTCACAGTATTCTGAATAGTAGCTCATATCCCGCTTAAAGTCTTATTAGGGATAAGATGTTTACATGCACCTTTGATATCCCTCTGACAAGTATGCCTGTACCTATGAATAAACAGAATATTCCTCATTTAAATTCATATGGGTTAAATGGAATAGTAACTGAAAATATGGACACTGACTCTAGTCCTATAACCACTCACATGTAGTGTAATAACTCCTACTGAATTATGCATTTCTTGCAGTAAAATTATACTATAAATGTACATTTTGTCTCTGGAACATAAGTCGAGAAATATTATATATTTCTTTCAAAACAATTGAATGTACCTGTAACGTGTAATCTTTGACACTGTTATGCCAGCAGACAGTATTTCAACCACATAAATGATGCACTGAAGACCAACTGAAGTCTTATCAGAAACATGTTTCATCGTTTTCTCAGCTTTTCACTTACTTAAAACCGGTCAAACTGATGACAGGACCAATCTTTCCACTGTTTTCTCCCCAGTCCCTAAACCAAACAGACAACTTTACCAGTGTTAACTAGATGACTAAAGCATTCATTCTATTTTTTATTTATTTTTTATTTCACCTTTATTTTACCAGGTAGGCAAGTTGAGAACAAGTTCTCATTTACAATTGCGACCTGGCCAAGATAAAGCAAAGCAGTTCGACACATACAACGACACATAGTTACACATGGAGTAAAACAAACATACAGTCAATAATACAGTATAAACAAGTCTACAGTATATACAATGTGAGAAATTGGTGTGAGTTAAGGGAGGTAAAGGCAAAAAAAGGCCATGGTGGCAAAGTAAATACAATATAGCAAGTAAAACACTGGAATGGTAAATTTGCATTTTAAGAATGTGCAAAGTAGAAATAAAAATAATGGGGTGCAAAGGAGCAAAATAAATGAATAAAATAAAATAAATACAGTAGGGAAAGAGGTAGTTGTTTGGGCTAAATTATGGGTGGGCTATGTACAGGTACAGTAATCTGTGAGCTGCTCTGACAGTTGGTGCTTAAAGCTGGTGAGGGAGATAAGTGTTTCCAGTTTCAGAGATTTTTGTAGTTCGTTCCAGTCATTGGCAGCAGAGAACTGGAAGGAGAGGCAGCCAAAGAAAGAATTGGTTTTGGGGGTGACCAGAGAGACATACCTGCTGGAGCGCGTGCTACAGGTGGGTGATGCTATGGTGACCAGCAAGCTGAGATAAGGGGTCTTGTAGATGACCTGGAGCCAGTGGGTTTGGCGACGAGTATGAAGCGAGGGCCAGCCAACGAGAGCGTACAGGTCGCAATGGTGGGTAGTATATGGGGCTTTGGTGACAAAACGGATGGCACTGTGATAGACTGCATCCAATTTGTTGAGTAGGGTATTGGAGGCTATTTTGTAAATGACATTGCGAAAGTCGAGGATTGGTAGGATGGTCAGTATTACAAGGGTATTTTTGGCAGCATGAGTGAAGGATGCTTTGTTTGCGAAATAGCAAGCCAATTCTAGATTTAACTTTGGATTGGAGATGATTGATGTGGGTCTGGAAGGAGAGTTTACAGTCTAACCAGACACCTAGGTATTTGTAGTTGTCCACGTATTCTAAGTCAGAGCTGTCCAGAGTAGTGATGTTGGACAGGCGGGCAGGTGCAGGCAGTGATCGGTTGAAGAGCATGCATTTAGTTTTACTTGTATTTAAGAGCAATTGGAGGCCACGGAAGGAGAGTTGTATGGCATTGAAGCTTGCTTGGAGGGTTGTTAACCTGTTGCGACGAGCAAACCCGTATCCGGGAGCGTAATTATAGCCTCAAGCTCATTACCATAACGCAACGTTAACTATTCATAAAAATCGCAAATGAAATGCAATAAATATATTGGCTCACAAGCTTAGCCTTTTGTTAACACAGTGTCCAAAGAAGGGCCAGAAGTATACAGCATGGTGTCGTCTGCGTAGAGGTGGATCAGAGACTCACCAGCAGCAGACCCTCCGATTTGACACACTGAACTCTATCAGAGAAGTAGTTGGTGAACCAGGCGAGGCAATCATTTGAGAAACCAAGGCTGTCGAGTCTGCCGATGAGGATGTGGTGATTGACAGAGTCGAAAGCCTTGGCCAGATCAATGAATACGGCTGCACAGTAATGTTTCTTATCGATGGCGGTTAAGATATCGTTTAGGACCTTGAGCGTGGCTGAGGTGCACCCATGACCAGCTCTGAAACCAGATTGCATAGCAGAGAGGGTATGGTGAGATTCGAAATGGTCGGTATTCTGTTTGTTGATTTGGCTTTCGAAGACCTTACAAAGGCAGGGTAGGATAGATATATGTCTGTAGCAGTTTGGGTCAAGAGTGTCCCCCCCTTTGAAGAGGGGGATGAACGCAGCTGCTTTCCAATCTTTGGGAATCTCAAAGAGAGGTTGAACAGGCTAGTAATAGGGGTGGCAACAATTTCGGCAGATAATTTTAGAAAGAAAGGGTCCAGATTGTCTAGCCCGGCTGATTTGTAGGGGTCCAGATTTTGCAGCTCTTTCAGAACATCAGCTGACTGGATTTGGGAGAAGGAGAAATGGGGAAGGCTTGGGTGAGTTGCTGTGGGGGGTGCCGTGCTGTTGACCGGGGTAGGGGTAGCCAGGTGGAAAGCATGGCCAGCCATAGAAAAATGCTTATTGAAGTTCTCAATTATAGTGGATTTATCAGTGGTGACAGTGTTTCCTATCTTCAGTGCAGTGGGCAGCTGGGAGGAGGTGTTCTTATTCTCCATGGACTTTACAGTGTCCCAGAACTTTTTTGAGTTAGTGTTGCAGGAAGCAAATTTCTGCTTGAAAAAGCTAGCCTTGGCTTTTCTAACTGCCTATGTACACTGCTCAAAAAAATAAAGGGAACACTAAAATAACCCATCCTAGATCTGAATGAATGAAATATTCGTATTAAATACTTTTTTGTGTGCTGGCAACAAAATCACACAAAAATTATCAATGGAAATCAAATTGATCAACCCATGGAGGTCTGGATTTGGAGTCACACTCAAAATTAAAGTGGAAAACCACACTACAGGCTGATCCAACTTTGATGTAATGTCCTTAAAACAAGTCAAAATGAGGCTCAGTAGTGTGTGTGGCCTCCACGTGCCTGTATGACCTCCCTACAATGCCTGGGCATGCTCCTGATGCGGTGGCGGATGGTCTCCTGAGGGATCTCCTCCCAGACCTGGACTAAAGCATCCGCCATCTCCTGGACAGTCTGTGATGGATGGAGCGAGACATGATGTCCCAGATGTGCTCAATTGGATTCAGGTCTGGGGAACGGGCGGGCCAGTCCATAGCATCAATGCCTTCCTCTTGCAGGAACTGCTGACACACTCCAGCCACATGCTTTCATCTGAGAAGAGCACAGGGCGCCAGTGGCGAATTTGCCAATCTTGGTGTTCTCTGGCAAATGCCAAACGTTCTGCACGGTGTTGGGCTGTAAGCACAAGCACCACCTGTGGACGTCGGTCCCTCATACCACCCTCATGGAGTCTGTTTCTGACCGTTTGAGCAGACACATGCACATTTGTGGCCTGCTGGAGGTCATTTTGCAGGGCTCTGGCAGTGCTCCTCCTGCTCCTCCTTGCACAAAGGCGGAGGTAGCAGTCCTGCTGCTGGGTTGTTGCCCTCCTACGGCCTCCTCCACGTCTACTGATGTACTGGCCTGTCTCCTGGTAGCACCTCCATGCTCTGGACACCACGCTGCCAGACACAGAAACCTTCTTGCCACAGCTCGCATTGATGTGCCATCCTGGATGAGCTGCACTACCTGAGCCACTTGTGTGGGTTGTAGACTCCGTCTCATGCTACCACTAGAGTGAAAGCACCGCCAGCATTCTAAAGTGACCAAAACATCAGCCAGGAAGCATAGGAACTGAGAAGTGGTCTGTGGTCACCACCTGCAGAACCACTCCATTATTGGGTGTGTCTTGCTAATTGCCTATAATTTCCACCTGTTGTCTATTCAATTTGCACAACAGCATGTGTAATTTATTGTCAATCAGTGTTGCTTCCTAAGTGGACAGTTTGATTTCACAGAAGTGTGATTGACTTGGAGTTACATTGTGTTGTTTAAGTGTTCCCTTTATTTTTTTGAGCAGTGTATAATGGTTTCTAGCTTCCCTGAAAAGTTGCATATCACGGGGGCTGTTCGATGCTAATGCAGAACGCCATAGGATGTTTTTGTGTTGGTTAAGGGCAGTCAGGTCTGGGGAGAACCAAGGGCTATATCTGTTCCTGGTTCTACATTTCTTGAATGGGGCTGGCTTATTTAAGATGGTTAGGAAGGCATTTTTTTTAAATTACCAGGAATCTTCTACTGAAGGGATGAGATCAATATCCTTCCAGGATACCCCGGACAGGTCAATTAGAAAGGCTTGCTCGCTGAAGTGTTTCAGGGAGCGTTTGACATTTTTACTATTGATGTAAGACATTATTCTGAAGAGCTCTACTTAGTCTTCTGGGGCAAAAAAAGTTATGGCAGAAGAGAAGCTGCATGTATCTAACTCTAGTTGACAAACAATGACCTACCAAATGTCAGAAATTATAATATAGGCTACCAAATGTCAGAAATTATAATATAGCCTACCAAATGTCAGAAATTATAATATAGGCTACCAAATGTCAGAAATTATAATATAGCCTACCAAATGTCAGAAATTATAATATAGCCTACCAAATGTCAGAAATTATAATATAGCCTACCAAATGTTGAAATTATAATATAGCCTACCAAATGTCAGAAATTATAATATAGGCTACCAAATGTTGAAATTATAATATAGCCTACCAAATGTTGAAATTATAGTATAGCCTACCAAATGTCAGAAATTATAATATAGGCTACCAAATGTTGAAATTATAATATAGGCTACCAAATGTTGAAATTATAATATAGCCTACCAAATGTCAGAAATTATAATATAGCCTACCAAATGTCAGAAATTATAATATAGCCTACCAAATGTCAGAAATTATAATATAGCCTACCAAATGTCAGAAATTATAATATAGCCTACCAAATGTCAGAAATTATAATATAGCCTACCAAATGTCAGAAATTATAATATAGCCTACCAAATGTTGAAATTATAATATAGGCTACCAAATGTTGAAATTATAATATAGGCTACCAAATGTTGAAATTATAATATAGGTTACCAAATGTCAGAAATTATAATATAGCCTACCAAGTGTTGAAATTATAATATAGCCTACCAAATGTCAGAAATTATAATATAGCCTACCAAGTGTTGAAATTATAATATAGCCTACCAAATGTCAGAAATTATAATATAGCCTACCAAATGTTGAAATTATAATATAGCCTACCAAATGTCAGAAATTATAATATAGGCTACCAAATGTCAGAAATTATAATATAGGCTACCAAATGTCAGAAATTATAATATAGCCTACCAAGTGTTGAAATTATAATATAGCCTACCAAATGTCAGAAATTATAATATAGGCTACCAAATGTCAGAAATTATAATATCGCCTACCAAATGTCAGAAATTATAATATAGGCTACCAAATGTCAGAAATTATAATATAGGCTACCAAATGTCAGAAATTATAATATAGCCTACCAAATGTTGAAATTATAATATAGCCTACCAAGTGTTGAAATTATAATATCGCCTACCAAATGTCAGAAATTATAATATAGTCTACCAAATGTCAGAAATTATAATATAGCCTACCAAATGTCAGAAATTATAATATAGCCTACCAAATGTTGAAATTATAATATAGCCTACCAAGTGTTGAAATTATAATATAGCCTACCAAGTGTTGAAATTATAATATAGCCTACCAAATGTCAGAAATTATAATATAGCCTACCAAATGTCAGAAATTATAATATAGCCTACCAAGTGTTGAAATTATAATATAGCCTACCAAATGTCAGAAATTATAATATAGCCTACCAAGTGTTGAAATTATAATATAGCCTACCAAATGTCAGAAATTATAATATAGCCTACCAAATGTCAGAAATTATAATATAGCCTACCAAATGTCAGAAATTATAATATAGCCTACCAAATGTCAGAAATTATAATATAGCCTACCAAATGTCAGAAATTATAATATAGCCTACCAAGTGTTGAAATTATAATATAGGCTACCAAATGTCAGAAATTATAATATAGGCTACCAAGTGTTGAAATTATAATATAGGCTACCAAATGTCAGAAATTATAATATAGGCTACCAAATGTTGAAATTATAATATAGCCTACCAAGTGTTGAAATTATAATATAGGCTACCAAATGTCAGAAATTATAATATAGGCTACCAAATGTTGAAATTATAATATAGCCTACCAAATGTCAGAAATTATAATATAGGCTACCAAATGTTGAAATTATAATATAGCCTACCAAGTGTTGAAATTATAATATAGGCTACCAAATGTCAGAAATTATAATATAGGCTACCAAATGTTGAAATTATAATATAGCCTACCAAATGTCAGAAATTATAATATAGGCTACCAAATGTTGAAATTATAATATAGCCTACCAAATGTCAGAAATTATAATATAGCCTACCAAATGTCAGAAATTATAATATAGCCTACCAAATGTCAGAAATTATAATATAGCCTACCAAATGTCAGAAATTATAATATAGGCTACCAAATGTTGAAATTATAATATAGCCTACCAAATGTCAGAAATTATAATATAGCCTACCAAATGTCAGAAATTATAATATAGCCTACCAAATGTCAGAAATTATAATATAGCCTACCAAATGTCAGAAATTATAATATAGCCTACCAAATGTCAGAAATTATAATATAGCCTACCAAATGTTGAAATTATAATATAGGCTACCAAATGTCAGAAATTATAATATAGGCTACCAAATGTTGAAATTATAATATAGGCTACCAAATGTCAGAAATTATAATATAGCCTACCAAGTGTTGAAATTATAATATAGCCTACCAAATGTCAGAAATTATAATATAGCCTACCAAGTGTTGAAATTATAATATAGCCTACCAAATGTCAGAAATTATAATATAGCCTACCAAATGTTGAAATTATAATATAGCCTACCAAATGTCAGAAATTATAATATAGGCTACCAAATGTCAGAAATTATAATATAGGCTACCAAATGTCAGAAATTATAATATAGCCTACCAAGTGTTGAAATTATAATATAGCCTACCAAATGTCAGAAATTATAATATAGGCTACCAAATGTCAGAAATTATAATATCGCCTACCAAATGTCAGAAATTATAATATAGGCTACCAAATGTCAGAAATTATAATATAGGCTACCAAATGTCAGAAATTATAATATAGCCTACCAAATGTTGAAATTATAATATAGCCTACCAAGTGTTGAAATTATAATATCGCCTACCAAATGTCAGAAATTATAATATAGCCTACCAAATGTCAGAAATTATAATATAGCCTACCAAATGTCAGAAATTATAATATAGCCTACCAAGTGTTGAAATTATAATATAGCCTACCAAATGTCAGAAATTATAATATAGCCTACCAAGTGTTGAAATTATAATATAGCCTACCAAATGTCAGAAATTATAATATAGCCTACCAAATGTCAGAAATTATAATATAGCCTACCAAATGTTGAAATTATAATATAGCCTACCAAGGGTTTGAAATTATAATATAGCCTACCAAATGTCAGAAATTATAATATAGCCTACCAAGTGTTGAAATTATAAGCAAAAAGTTGTCTAAATTAGGGATGAAAGTAGCCAGTGGGCAATATGGTCCAGTCCGCAAAATAAATGATTATGGAAATATGATGGATGGAGCTGTGCAGGTTAAAGTGATTTGTTTGATGATCAGATGAAAACATCATCACACACACCCATGATATGTGGAACTGAGCATGTGTAGACTGCAAAAAGCAACCTTAAATGGGATAAGATGTTTACATCATCATATCCCAGGCATCTTACCCGGGGTTCTCATAACCGGGATACAAGCTTTTTCAGTTTATTGTAAACGGGATATGATGTTTATACTGTATGTGTCAACTCAAGAACAGAACACCTGAGTATCCTTGAATAATAATGGGATATGTGAGAGGAGAGGACACCTGTCTGTCTGTGTTGTTAACATCACAGATACTAGACATAACCTGTGATGGCTTGTCATTGTTTTTCGACATCTTCAGTTAGAGCAGGGCTGGAACAAAAACCTGAACATAAAGTGTTACAAGAAACTAATTTATCGCTGAAAAGTGTTTGCCTTTCATTCTGTTACACAACACTAGCCAATATATTGTTTCTGTTTGATGGTGTGAATTGGCCTCTTTTTCACTGCTCTAAATTCCATTTAGGACAGGCTTGATATTACACTGGAGCTGATCTAGAGGAGACTTACACCTCTGCTATCACACTCACCAGCCAAAACCCTGTTAATGTGTCACCGCAGGACACACACACACACACACACAGTGTCACTATTCCCGAAGCCCGGTCCCTCTCCTGTGGGGGTGCCACAGGGTTAAATTCTCTGGCCGACTGTTTTCTCTGTATATATCAATGATGTCGCTCTTGCAGCTGGTGATTCTTAATCCGCCTCTATACAGACGACACCATTCTGTATACTTCCGGCCCGTCCTTGGACACTGTGCTATCTAACCTCCAAACGAGCTTCGATGCCATACAACACTCCTTCCGTGGCCTCCAACTACTCTTAAATGCCAATAAAACTAAATGCATGCTCTTCAACCGATCGCTGCCCGCAGCCGCCCGCCCAACTAGCATCACTACTCTGGACAGTTCTGACTTAGAATATGTGGAGAACTCCAAAAACCTAGGTGTCTGGCTAGACTGTAAACTCTCCTTCCAGACTCACATTAAGCATCTCCAAAATTAAATCTTGAATTGGCTTCCTATTTCTCAACAAAGCCTCCTTTAGTCATGCTGTCATACCCTTGTAAAACGGACTATCCTACCGATCCTCGATGTCATTTACAAAATTGCCTCCAACACCCTACTCAGCAAACTGGATGCAGTCTATCACAGTGCCATCCGTTTTGTCACCAAAGCCCCATATAGTACTATCCACCACTGCGACCTGTATGCTCTCGTTGGCTGGCCCTCGCTATATATTCGTCGCCAAACCCACTGGCTCCAGGTCATCTATAAATATTTGCTAGGTAAAGCCCTGCCTTATCTCAGCTCACTGGTCACCATAGCAGCACCCACCCGTAGCACGCGCTCCAGCAGGTATATTTCACTGGTCATCCCCAAAGCCAACACCTCTTTTGGCCGCCTTTCCTTCCAGTTCTCTGCTGCCAATGACTGGAATGAATTGGAAAAATCACTGAAGCTGGAGTCTTATATCTCCCTCTCTAACTTTAAGCATCAGCTGTAAAACCAGCTTACCCATCACTGTACCTGTACACAGCCAATCTGTAAATAGCCCACCCAACTGCCTCATCCACATTTTCTATTTATCTTCTTGCTCTTTTGCACCCCGGTATTTCTACTTGCACATCATCATCTGCACATCTATCACTCCAGTGTTAATGCTAAATTATAATTACTTCGCCTCTATGGCCTATTTATTGCCTGTTGTGTTATTGACAGTTTTTTTGTTCATCTCATGTGTAACTGTTGTTGTTTTTGTCGCACTCCTTTGCATTATCTTGGCCAGGTCGCAGTTGTAAATGAGAACTTGTTCTCAACTGTCCTACCTGGTTAAATAAAAGTGAAATAAAATTTAAAAAATTCAATTAAAATATCAACGGAGAAAGCATCCGAGCGAGCGAAACAGCGCCCCTCTGTATGTCTCTGTCTCTGTATGTGTAGGTCATCTATCTGATGCTGTCTGGTCAGAAAGAGAAGGACATTGCTGCCACCCATAGCATTGAATGCATTGGAAGCCAGCAAACATTTAGCCACCATTGACTAAAAAAAATGAGTAAAATAATAGGAAGTCTGCGTTGAGCTCAGCTGTGAATGGTCCTGGCCAGCTTGGAAGCCAGCTTGGATTTGTCTTTACTCCAGTCACATCGCATCGAGAGCATACATCACTGAAAAACTCGTTGTGCATCTCTTTGTGTTGTTGTTCTCAAAAAAACCTTCCCCTTCCGTAAATTAGCCATGGATTGAGATTGGGATTTGGACTGGCCAATGATTATGGCATTTTTTTGCCTGTCTTGGCTTACCCATTGATTTTATCGCAATGCTACTTTCTGTCTGTCTGTCAGTCTGTCAGTCTGTCTGTCTGTCTGTCTGTCTGTCTGTCTGTCTGTCTGTCTGTCTGTCTGTCTGTCTCTCAGTCTCTCAGTCTCTCAGTCTCTGTCTCTGTCTCTCTCTCATTCTACACCCATTCTTCTGCAGAAGAGAGTGTTTTGTACCAATTTGACTGAGAAGCAAGGAGCAACCGGGATCCACACAACCACACAGCCACAGAGCTACACAGCCACAGAGCTACACAGCCACAGAGCTACACAGTCAGAGCTACACAACCACACAACCACACAGCCACAGAGCCACACAGCCACACAGCCATCCAGCCCGACTCACAGCCCCAAGCATAATTAATCCCCTCGCCTTGTCTCCCATAGCATTAACATACTGTTGCACTGCACTGCGCTGCCGACAGGGACAGACAGAGGGAGGGAGGAGTGAATGGGAGAGGAATAAGACAGGGTAGAAAGTGAGATAAATAATAAGGTACAAAGTGAAAGTGGCAGGGGGAGAGAAAGAGGGACTTTTACAAGGTGAAGCCTCTGTGCTAAGTCCAGACTATAGTAAATACGTTGTAAATACCCCCCCCCCCCCCCCCCCCCACACACACACACACAGACACACACACACACACACACCTCACCTTTCCTCATTTCCTCTCCTCATCCCATCATCATCTGTCTTAATCTCATTACAGATGTCAATACTCATCTGTATTCTGCTCCCAATCAACACCCCAATTACCCTCAAGTTCCCCCAGAGTTCCACCTTAGTTCCCCATGTATTACCCCTGGGTGACCTGTACCTCTGTTTACCCTGCTAACCACAGCCAGCCAGCCAGCCAGGCCAGCGCTGACCCAAACACAGCCTCATTTCACTGGGTCAACTGTGTGTATGCTTGCATGTGTGCTGGGATTGTCTGTGTTATGTGTGTGTGCGCACATGTGTGTCGTTTTAGTGTTTCAGTCTGTGTGTTTCAGTGTGTGTGTGTGTGTGTTATCCAGAGCTTTAAACCCCTGGAAGAGATCAAACAGAATTCCGTCAGTGTTCCCAGTGGTTCAGTCGGATCCGTGCGCTGCGTCTCGGAATTCTGCCGACAAACGGCAAAGCTCCCGTTACTAACGTACATTAGCACGCTCCCGTTCCTGCTTAACACACACAATCACCGCTCCGCTCACACACACACTGCTCCACGCAGACACATGCACTGCTTCATTCACACACACACATTCTGCCTGACCTGATTACAGACTGATGTCTTCATTAGGGAGAAATAATTATCTGACATGTTTTCACACTGCTTTTCTCATGTGGCTTTCATGTTTTTCTCTTCCACTGTCTGTGTCTGTGTCTGTGTCTGTGTCTCTATCTGTCTGCCTGTCTGCCTGTTTGCCTGTCTGCCTGTTTGCCTGTCTGCCTGTCTGCGTGTCTGTGTATCTTTAAGCTGAGGAAGGTTTTGATGTCTGCTCAAACTGGAGTTCAGATCACCTACTGAGTGTCTGGAGGTATAGCTCTATCAGAAGCCTGGGAGGACAGGACTGGAGTAACACACACACACACACACACACACACACACACACACACACACGTTTGGTACGCAGCCAGTGAAGATGGGTCGATACTCTAAACAGAAGCTGTCATAACGTACCATATGGTGAACCGGTCTACTGTACAAGACAGCGATATTGGAAATCAATGATTGATGAAAATATCAGTGACTCCATGTCCTTCTCTGAAAGATGTATAAGATGTTTGATTGAAGAGGGAAACCAATATGAGACATGTTGATGAATATTTCAGTTCATATTTATGGTGGTAGGAATCAGGGCTGAATGAAAGCTTAGGCTCTGATCAGATAAAAGTGATTTCTCGAGAGGAAGCGCACACTATCACCAGCATCTCTGGACTTGGCTTTGCCTCTTTCCTCGTGTGTGCTGGAGGACGTGCACCGTTTTCTTTCAGATAGACTCCCATGCAGTTCTTATCCCGGACCTGATCAGTGTGAGGAACTCCACTAGATTACTATTGGGAAGCAGATGAGATATGCTGCCTCTCCAGGGGATGTTTCAGTATCCTTTATACTGTAGGACAGGCTTAGTGTGTGCATGCAGTATGGTATGTACTGTACATACTTGGCTCAGTGTGTGTAGAGTATGGTAAGATATGTGTCTGAAGATGTTGAGTATGGAGAGTGACCTTAGCGTGTGTGTGGTTTGTAAGCTTATTAGGCTTATTGTGTGCTACAGTATAGATGTTCACGCATGTAGGAGGGTGTGCAGACCTAGTAGATCATACAGAAATCATCCTGGCAGAACTAAGTGGTATCTCTTTCCTCTCTGGGGGTTTCTCTGTTTCACTTGTCCTGAATGACATCTAGTACTCTACCATTACCATACTGTATTTGAATAAAATCTTCAACCATACCTCAAAATTAACTTTCTCTTACTCCCCTCTTGACTTCTGCATGACCCCCAAAATTTGCATATTACATCTGTGAGAACCGACTATTAAGCACTGGAGCGAATGAGGTTTCCTCAAAGCATATTCCCCAATGAAGGCGTGAACGGGCAGGCTTAAACCCTTTTGAAGATAATGTGATTTTTCATTTGGCTGATAACGACGTGTCATGGATGTTTCATTATTTTGACACTAAGCGCTTTTTCATAGATTACTGGGAGGGACAAAAATTAATCCGGCATCATATTATTACGTAATATGTAATAAGACACAGAGACGCAAAGTGAGGCCCTGTGATTTGTGTCTGGCTACTGTGCTGCCTGTCTGAAGGGATGTGGTGTGATATGGTGATGCTACTGTGCTGCCTGTCTGAAGGGATGTGGTGTGATGTGGTGATGCTACTGTGCTGCCTGTCTGAAGGGCTGTGGTGTGATGTGGTGATGCTACTGTGCTGCCTGTCTGAAGGGATGTGGTGTGATGTGGTGATGTTACTGGCTGCCTGTCTGAAGGGATGTGGTGTGATGTGGTGATGCTACTGTGCTGCCTGTCTGAAGGGATGTGGTGTGATGTGGTGATGCTACTGTGCTGCCTGTCTGAAGGGCTGTGGTGTGATGTGGTGATGCTACTGTGCTGCCTGTCTGAAGGGATGTGGTGTGATGTGGTGATGCTACTGTGCTGCCTGTCTGAAGGGATGTGGTGTGATGTGGTGATGCTACTGTGCTGCCTGTCTGAAGGGCTGTGGTGTGATGTGGTGATGCTACTGTGCTGCCTGTCTGAAGGGATGTGGTGTGATGTGGTGATGCTACTGTGCTGCCTGTCTGAAGGGATGTGGTGTGATGTGGTGATTCTACTGTGCTGCCTGTCTGAAGGGATGTGGTGTGATGTGGTGATGCAACTGTGCTGCCTGTCTGAAGGGATGTGGTGTGATGTGGTGATGCTACTGTGCTGCCTGTCTGAAGGGATGTGGTGTGATGTGGTGATGCTACTGTGCTGCCTGTCTGAAGGGATGTGGTGTGATGTGGTGATGCTACTGTGCTGCCTGTCTGAAGGGATGTGGTGTGATGTGGTGATGCTACTGTGCTGCCTGTCTGAAGGGATGTGGTGTGATGTGGTGATGCAACTGTGCTGCCTGTCTGAAGGGATGTGGTGTGATGTGGTGATGCTACTGTGCTGCCTGTCTGAAGGGATGTGGTGTGATGTGGTGATGCTACTGTGCTGCCTGTCTGAAGGGATGTGGTGTGATGTGGTGATGCTACTGTGCTGCCTGTCTGAAGGGATGTGGTGTGATGTGGTGATGCTACTGTGCTGCCTGTCTGAAGGGATGTGGTGTGATGTGGTGATGCTACTGGCTGCCTGTCTGAAGGGATGTGGTGTGATGTGGTGATGCTACTGTGCTGCCTGTCTGAAGGGATGTGGTGTGATGTGGTGATGCTACTGGCTGCCTGTCTGAAGGGATGTGGTGTGATGTGGTGATGCTACTGTGCTGCCTGTCTGAAGGGATGTGGTGTGATGTGGTGATGCTACTGGCTGCCTGTCTGAAGGGATGTGGTGTGATGTGGTGATGCTACTGTGCTGCCTGTCTGAAGGGATGTGGTGTGATGTGGTGATGCTACTGGCTGCCTGTCTGAAGGGATGTGGTGTGATGTGGTGATGCTACTGGCTGCCTGTCTGAAGGGATGTGGTGTGATGTGGTGATGCTACTGTGCTGCCTGTCTGAAGGGATGTGGTGTGATGTGGTGATGCTACTGTGCTGCCTGTCTGAAGGGATGTGGTGATGCTAATGTGCTGCCTGTCTGAAGGGATGTGGTGTGATGTGGTGATGCTACTGTGCTGCCTGTCTGAAGGGATGTGATGTGATGTGGTGATGCTACTGTGCTGCCTGTCTGAAGGGATGTGGTGTGATGTGGTGATGCTACTGTGCTGCCTGTCTGAAGGGATGTGGTGTGATGTGGTGATGCTACTGTGCTGCCTGTCTGAAGGGATGTGGTGTGATGTGGTGTGGTGATGCTACTGTGCTGCCTGTCTGAAGGGATGTGGTGTGATGTGGTGATGCTACTGTGCTGCCTGTCTGAAGGGATGTGGTGTGATGTGATGATGCTACTGGCTGCAGTCCGACGTCAAGGAGCGCAGACTATTATTGCATGTGCTGTTACTGAACACATTCTCACCTACTGTAAGATGCACTGAGAGCTGCTAGCTACTGCCTGTACGTCATACGTGATTACCTAATTCATAATCAAAGTGTTAAACTACTTAACAAAATACTTAATTGCCCTGTGCAAACACATCAGAGGGAAGACTCTGAATTTAGAGAATGAAATGAGCATCTTTCATAGTGAGAAGCATTTCCACGTTCCATTGGGGGAGAATAGGCCAATAAGCAAGGTTAGGGTTCATCTGAGTTATAGGGGGAGGTTAGCGGTGGTCTGTCCCTCTGTCTAACCTGCTGTCTGTCTGTTCATCTGCCTGCTGACTGCTCTCTGTGTTAGATCGGTAGATGATCTCTCTCTTCTTCTCTCTATACAAATACACAGTCTCAAATGAATCACGCATGCTCTTCCAGAGCAGGAGTCATCGGAACCTTTACCATAACATTTGGACAACATGGTTCAGGTTGGTTGTGTAAATCTCTCATGGCTTTAATGCCTAACAAATGTGGGCTTGGTTGTGTGTGGTTTTGTTGCACTGTGCACTGTGTGTGTCTGTGTGTGTATGTGTGTGTGTGCGCTCTGTGTGTGTGCGCGTGTGTGTCTGTGTCCGGTGTGTAAGGTGAGCTAAGGCCAGTGTAATGGTTAAAGCCCTGTCTCAACAGGGTGATTAGGAGACTTGGTGACCCTCAGAAGCACATCATTCCCACCGCATAAGGATTGTTTTCTCAGCCCTACTGAGTCTGCACCACAGGAATGCATGTCTGCCTCTCATCTCTAGCTCCATCTTTGTTGCCCGCTTTGGAATAAGTTCCACATTGATATATATTTAGCTGTAGTAGTGAACACTTACAGACAGATAGACATCAGGAATAATTCTGATTCTATATTCTTTATTGTAGAGATACATTTCCAATAATTCAATATTAAACTGATTGTTGACACATCAACCAGGATTAAGGGGCAGGGCAATTTGTGATTGTTGTTATGGTAATCAGTGGCTGGATTGGAGGGGGAGTGGTCTGTTCTCCCCTGGGCAATCAGCAATTACTACTGGGAGGTGTGCTCTTCACCTCTGCTTAGCAATGAACAATTAGTGTTAATACTTCAGTCTCCATAGTTTTATTCAGCGGCAGTCGTGTGAGCGGCGGTTTTGTCGCCAAAACTAAGACGTTTCTGCCGAGTTGTTCTCGAGAGTTATTCGAGGGAAGGCTCCACACCATTCTCTCACTGGAGTATCTTACTTAGTTATTTTCTGATCCATTACATTTAGCTGTATTGTAGCATTGTCAACTATGTGTGTGTTTTCTATACCTGTTCGCTCCTCTCCCTGTAGGTTTTACAGACACTCCCCACCCCTTGGCTGCAACCCTTCTAATTTAGTGTACATTTAGTGTACCCTGGTTACACAACCCATGCTGAATTCCTGGTGTCGGGCAGAGTTTGGAACTGCCGATCTGTGGTCAAGCGTACCGACTTCATCTCAGCCTCCCTAGACTTCTTGGCCCTGACGGAGACATGCTACTATTCTAGCTGCTCTCTCTTTATCTGACAACGTGTTCTCTCATAGTCGGAGAGCGGTTAGTTATCGCGGTGATGGCACAGGGCTGCTCGTTTTCTATTTGCTCCCTCACTCATCTGTCCATCTCCTCATTTGAATTCCATGCTGTCACTTGTCATAAACCTCCTGCCAGAAACTATGTTTAGGTATTTGTTTCATTCGTCCATTGTTGATATAGTCCCAAAATGTTTTGAATGTCAGCAATCAAGTTTTCAAGATCTGTAACTTTCAAAATACAGAAGTACAGCCGGTATGCATCATATGATGCTGCATTTTGCATCTTATCGTATTTCTGTATTGCCCACCAGGGGCCTTAGAGTTCCTCAATGAACTTGACACCTTGATAATCTCATTTCCTGACAATGGCTCACAACTCATTGTACTGGGCGACTTCAACCTCCCGATGTCTGCCTTCAATTAATTTATTTCCACCTTTCTTTGCATTCCTTTCATCTTTTGACCTCACCCTTTCCCAGAACCCTTCCACTCACAAGGCAGGCAATGCACTTTACCTCATCTTTAATAGATACTTTTCTCACTGCAACCCCCCTCCAGGTCTCTGATCACTATTTTGTTTCCTTGTCTGTCTTCCTCTCTCTCAATCCTACCTACGTAATGTGCCATTGTAATCTTCGTTCTCTCTTGTCCAGTACTCTCTCCTCTTCTATCCTATCATCTCTCCCTTCTTTTAAATTCTTCTCCTTTCTGTCTCCTGATTCTGCCTCTTCGACCCTACTCCCCTCCCTTTCTGCATACTATGACTCTCGCTGTCCCCTTTCCTTCCTGCCTGCTCGGCCCTCCCCTCCCTTTCTACATACTATGACTCTCGCTGTCCCCTTTCCTTCCTGCCTGCTCGGCCCTCCCCTCCCTTTCTGCATCCTATGACTCTCGCTGTCCCCTTTCCTTCCGGCCTGCTCGGTCCTCCCCTCCTGCTCCGTGGCTGAGTGACGAACAGCTTACAGAACAGGGCTGCGGGCAGCTGAACAAAACTTCCGGAGGACGTATCATCCTTTCCTTCCCTCCTCTCTACCTTCTCTTTCTCTGTATCTGCTGCTAAAGCCACTTTCTACCACTCTAAATTGCAAGCTTCTGCCACCACCTTAATCTTCCACCCCTTCCTCCTCCCTCTCTGCGGACGACTTTGTCAATCCCTTTGAAAATAAGGTTGACAACACTCTCCTTCATCAGCCTATTGAGTCCACTGGTCTCACACACACAACTCCCCTAGTCTTGACCTCATTCTCCCCTCTCTCTCCAGATGAAATCCTGTGACTAGTGCTGACCGGCCGCCCTGCAACCTGTCCACTCGACTCCATCCCCTCATCTCTGAAGACCTTCTCCCATTTTTCATTTCTCATTTCCCTCATCCTCATCAACATCCCTGACCACTGGCTGTATTGCCTCTGACTTCAAAATGGTTAGGGTTGCTCCCCTCTCCTGGAAACCAACACTCGACCCCCCCCCCCCCCCCTGACGTCAAACTACAGACCGGTATCCCTTTATTTTCTTCCCAAAAAACGTGCATGCTGTCTCTGACCAACTCTCACGCTATCTCTCTCAGAACGCTCTTCTTGAACCTGACCAGTCAAGACAAGTCACTCAACCAAGACTCCTCTGTGTCACGGAGGCTCTCTGCACTGACAAAGCTGACTCTCTTTCTTTTGTTGTGATCCTTCTAGATATACCCGCTGCCTTCTACACTGTGAACCATCAGATCCTCCTCTCTACTCTCTCATGGCTGGGCGTCTCTTGGATTGCATCCTACCTGGCTGGCCGTTCCTCCTAGGTGACATGGAAAGTATCTTTGTCTGTACCACGTACACTCACTACTGGTGTCCAACAGGGCTTGGTTCTAGGCCCTCTCCTCTTCTCTCTATACACTAAGTCACTCGGCTCCATCATATCCTCACATGGTCTCTCCTATCATTGCTATATGGATGACACTTCTGACACCTAGTTGGTGAAGCGCATCTTTGCGTGCCTGGTATTTTGGCTATCCGCCCATCACTTCAAGTTCAACCTCTACAAGACTGAGCTGCTCTTCCTCGGAGATAGGCCTGCCCACTCCAAGACCTCCCCATCACAGTTGACAACTCCAAAGTGTCCTCTTCCCAGAGTGCAAATAACCTTGGTGTGACCCTGGACAAGACCCTGTTCTATACAAACATCAAAGCAATGACCCGTTCCTGCATTTTCATGCTCTACATCATCCGTAGAATACGGCCCTACCACACGCAGGAAGTGGAGCAGGTGCTAAGCCAGGCACTTGTCTTCTCCCGTCTGGACTACTGCAACTCACTTTAGGCTGAACTCTTCTCTTGTGCCATTAAATTCTTGCAACTTATCCAAAATGCCGCAGCCCACCTGGTGTTCAACCTTCTGAAGTCCTCCCATGTCACCCCAGTCCTCCGCACACTCTAATGGCTTCCAGTTGAAGCTCACATCCGCTAAAACACCATGGTACTTGCCTAAGAAGCAGCAAGTGGAACTGCCCCTCCCTACCTTCAGACTATGCTCAAACCCTACACCCCAGCTTCGTTCTGCCACCTCTGGTCTCTTGGCCCTCCCGCTCAGCCAAATCAAAGCTCTTATCTGTCTTGGCTCCCCAATGGTGGAAACTGCTTCCGGAAGCTAGGACAGCAGAGTCCCTGTCCATCTTCCAAAAACATCTGAAACCCTATGTTTACAAAGAGTATCTTAAATAATCCCCCAGTACTCCTCCTTGCACCCCCACTTCTCTACTAGCACTGGATTTGCTGATAGCTACTTTATTGAGGAAAAATGTACTTACTATGGCTAAGATATGTTGTTGTCCCACCTAGCTATCTTAAAATGTATGCACTAACTGTAAGTTGCTCTAGATAAGAGTGACTGCTGAAATGTGATTATTGGCAGTAGGTCGAGTATGGCATTAGTCATGTAAACACCTTACTCTGCTTGTTTCAATCAGCGTAAGGTAATGATCAATTCAACACATGCCAACACCATCATTAAGTTTGCAGACAACACGTCGATGAGACAGGTTACAGGGTGGAGGTCAGAGACCTGGCAGGGTGGTACCAGGACAACAACCTCTCACTCAATGTCAGCAAGACAAAGGAGCTGATCATGAACTACAGGAAACGGAGGGCCGAGCACGCCCCCATCCACATTTATAGGGCTGTAGTGGAGCGGGTCGAGAGCTTCAAGTTCCTCTGTGTCCACATCACTAAGGATCTACATTATCATGGTCCACACACACCAACAGTCATGAAGAAGACACGACAACACCTCTTCCCCCTCAGGAGGCTGAAAAGATTTGGCATGGGCCCTCAGATCCTCAAAACATTCTACAGCTGTACCATTGAGAGCATCATGACTTGTTGCATCACCACTTGGTATGTAAACTGCTTGGCATCTGACCGCAACACGCTATAGAGGGTAGTGTGTACGGCCCAGTACATCACTGGGGCCGGGGTCCCTGCCATCCAGGACCTCTATACCAGGCGGTGTCGGAGGAAGGCCCTAAAAATAGTCAAATACTCCAGCCACCCAAGTTAAAGACTTTTCTCTCTGCTACCACACGGTAAACAGTACCGATGCACCAAGTCTGGAACCAACCGGCCCCTGAACAGCTTCTACCCCAAGCCATAAGACTGACAAATAGTTCATCAAACAGTCAACCAATAGCTACCCTGCATTAACCCTGTTTGCACTGCCTAGTTTGACTCATCACATACCCTGCTGTTACTGTTATATATGCTGTTGCCTAGTCACTTTATCCCTATCTCAATGACCTCGTACCACTGCACATCGACTCGGTACTGGTGCCCCGTGTATCTAGCCAAGTTATCGTTACTTATTGTCTATTTATTCATTGTGTTTTTTTGTTATTTCAGATTTTTCCTCTGCATTGTTGGGAAGGGCCTGTAACTAATCATTTCACTGTTAGTCTACACCTGTTGTCTACGAAGCATGTGACAAATAACATTTGATTTGATTAAAACACCTGGTTTTCTGAGCAATCTTTCTAATTATTAGTACATGTAAACAGCTTCATCAGAGTTCCAGTAGTGTAGTTGATCTGTGCATGTGCCAGCACCAGCAGTACAAGACTCCCTCTTGTGCACTAGTGAAGTGAGTTCGGAAAAACTGAACGTATGTATCTTAGAAATATTACTAGGGAAATGATAAAGACCTGATAAAGACCTGATAAAGACCTGATGCTACCTCAGCATCAGCCTCTCACACCAAGCACTTTGAGGTTAACGAATGTTTGTGTTAAACATGTGTGAAATATTAGTTAATGAGGGGTACCCCTGGTAAGTCTGAGATTTTGGCAGTCTCTTTCACACCCACCTGGTTCTGTCATTTCATGGTCAGAACCAAACCAGGACAAAATCAGGTAATCTGTTCTGATTGGTCGTGGATCATAGGTGCTAGCGCTCAACGGTAGCCAATGAGAGAGCAGATCGATCATATCAGTTCTAAACAACACAGTTCTATCTGGACACAAATGGAAAACAATATGTTGAATTGACTTGATGCAGTGCTGCCTATTGTTTCCTGTTATCTGTGAGATGTACAGACTGGTTTCACCTATATAGAGATCTGTCATTTCCCCTGAGATGTGTCTGTTCAACAGTAATCAATGAGACCATCCCAGACTGTCTCTTGGAGTGGACAGACAATGACCTGCTCAGAAGGACACCATGACGAGGGCAGCGATCAGAGGTCAGTCTGAACAGCAAGAGTGTTTCACTTTCGCTCTTGGCCTCTGTATGTCTAACCATTACTGTGATGCTATTATACTTTGTATGTGTCTCACTACCCGTTCTTCTGCTCTGCAGGTTTGTTGAGCAGGCTGTCAGCCCACCCACTTCACAGTGTAAGACTGCCATCCCACTGCATGCCACAAACCTCTCGTTGACAGTTTCCCGCAGAGCGACTGTCATCCCAAGTGCAGCTCGATACTGATCGATGTGGTTTGTGTCATGGACAGTGACATTCATGGGGGCCAGGCCGCTCTGGAGAAGGTCAAGTCTGCCCTGGTCTGATCAATGTTCCCATAGCCTCTCAGTCTCCACGAGCCCTTTTATGACCACACACACACACACACACACACACACACACACACACACACACACACACACACACACACACACACACACACACACACACACACACACACACACACACACACACACACACACACACACACACTCACACACTTCCCTTGTCCCGGTCAGAGTAATCGAAACTCAGTGATCAGACACTTCAAGGAGAGGGGAAGAGGGAAGTGACATGGCAGCTCTGGAGCACCTGCGAACCATAGGGGGTTGCAGTGATCTAAGGTCTCTGGCTTATTAGGATTATAGACAGATGTTCCCCTGTTACTCAGCCCTCTGTATTACCCTGTCTGATCACAGCCTGATAGGGTCATATAGAGGGGCGTTATTATCATATAGCTGCTGCTATACTCTGGTCTCTGGTGGCATGGGAGTTGGTCAGTTGATTGCTTTAAGGTGGATTAGGTGTGTGTGTGAATTAGGCTTGGCGGTGAGGCTGGATCACTGCGTGATTACAGAATGTTCACTGAAGGCTGTTAACTCTTCATCTTCAGCCCATGTCAAATCCTGCTGAAACACACTGGCAGGCCTCCTGCGGACAAGTCTCTGTGTGTGTGTGTGTGTGTGTGTGTGTGCATGCGTGCGTGTTTTTGTGGGTATGCAGTGTACACATCAGGAGGCATGTTTTTATCCTAATGATGCTGCTGAGAAAGTTTCATTAGAGTAGAGATTGTTTCCCATCAGTAATTGTTTGTTTGGTCCAGTCTATAATGGAGGTATTATAGGCTGTTTGGCTGCTACATCATGGCTGTGTGGTGATCAGTGTGTTCTGGCTGATTTGTACTGTTTTAATCAACACGTGGATGGACAACATGACCTTGTCTGAAGAGAGATAGAGGAGGTCTGCGGGAGCCAGGAGCAGTTAATTCCAAGGGGGAAGGTGAAGGGAGGTAGGGGAAGGAGAGGCTGGGGAAGGAGTGAGGAGAGCAGGAGGAGTGAGATGAGGTGAGGACGGAAGTATAGTATGATACTTTATCAAACGCACATTTAAAACAGCTTTGTAAGGTTAACGTTCCAGGCAGAGACATGCTGAACCATTACAGGTGAAGGAGACTGACGCTGATGATAATGTGCGATCCTTAGAAGAGGCTTCCGATGAATACAAATCACCAGTAGATTCATTGAGCGGGGTGTGTATGTCTGAGTGTGTTGGCATGGTCCAATCAGGGCTCTAATGTGTAACCATTTTGGTTGCATATTGGCATCAATATTTAGCTGTGCAACATGGAATTTTATTTTGGGATCACCAGTGAGCCCGGAAAAAATAAATCACCCAGATAATAATTGTTGTAATGATTAGAAAAAAAAAGTGCACATATTCGTTAGCATCATGGTTGTACCATTACTACAATCCCAAATAGTTCAAAAGAAATTACCCATATTACCAGAGCAATGTTTTTTTCTTCCCATGGCGGATTTGACTTTCCTAAACCATGTCGAGGGCCATTCTAAAACTACTCTAGGGCCATTCTAAAACTACTCTAGGGCCATTCTAAAACTACTCTAGGGCCATTCTAAAACTACTCGAGGGCCATTCTAAAACTACTCTAGGGCCATTCTAAAACTACTCTAGGGCCATTCTAAAACTACTCGAGGGCCATTCTAAAACTACTCGAGGGCCATTCTAAAACTACTCGAGGGCCATTCTAAAACTACTCGAGGGCCATTCTAAAACTACTCGATGGCCATTCTAAAACTACACGAGGGCCATTCTAAAACTACTCGAGGGCCATTTGTTTACATCTTGTTCAGCCATGTTACCTCATTCGCTAGCTAGCTACTGTAACAACCTGCTAACTTTACTAGTAGGCTATTATTGATTGACTAAGTCAAATCAAATCAAACTTTATTTGTCACATGCGCCGAATACAACAAGTGTTAGACTTTACCGTGAAATGGTACTTACAAGCCCTTAACCAACAGTGCAGTTCAAGAAGTGTTAAATATTTACCTAGTAGACTAAAATATAACAGTAATAATAGAAAAGTAACACAATAAGAATAACAATAACGAGGTTATATATAGGGGGTACCGGTACCGAGTCAGTGTGGGGGGGTACAGGTTAGTTGAGGTAATTTGTTCATGTGGGTGGGGGTGAAGTGACTTTGCATAGATAATAAACAGCGAGTAGCAAGGGTGGCTTTCCAAATCGTCCAACACTGGTATTTGTTGGGTACATTTTAAATGATTGTTGTTATGATTTTTTTTTGCCATTCCTGAACCTGTGACAAGAAACAAGCCACATGGGGAAAAAACAGAATAAATGATCTAATGATTCTGTCTCTTCGTAGAAAAATCTGCAGAGCTGATATTGTTGGATGCCCCTATATATATAGCATTCTGTTGGTGGGAAGAATTTTGTATAATAACTTACATTGAAAAACTCGAAGTGTTGAATCAAGTATTATTTTTTAAATAAATTATTATACCATGTGCCATGGAATCAGTAAATCGAAAATTTCTCCTCAGCTATTTAGCAACATGTATGGCGCAACTGTCAACATTTTGCTATACATGGGGTTGCTATACATACTGTAACTTTTACACAGAGTTTCACCTAAATGAAAATAGTCCATGCATTTATATATAGATTCTAGTCGTACTTTATCAAAAGCTTTTTCAAAATCTGCTATGGAGACCAGGCCTGGTATCTTTGATGTTTCATAATTTTCAATTGTTTCAAGTAATTTTCGTATATTATCACCAATACATCGTCCATGTAAAAAACCTGTCTGATCTGGATCATGGACGATATATTGGTGATAATATACAAAAATTACTTGAAACAATTTAAAATTATGAAACATCAAAGATACCAGGCCTGGACTCCATAACAGTATTTGGTAAAAACCTTTTTAATTCTATGTGCTATGTAGAAACATAATATTCCACAAATAACAACATTCCAATGACAGGTATTTTTATAAACATTTGAGCTTTGATAAAAACAGATGAATTTACAGGGTTACATATGACTTTCTAGGGTGCAACATGTGCTTCAGAAGTAACAAGAATACATACAGTGCATTCGGAAGGTTTTCAGACCCCATGACCTTTTACATATTTTGTTACGTTATAGTCTTATTTTAAAATTGAATAAAAATAGATAATTCCACATCAATCTACACAGAATACCCCATAGTTGTTACGGTGCGTGAATGAGGACCCAAAAGCGAATTAACTTAGACAGAGCTTCTTTAATTACCAAACATAGGTAGGCTCAGACGGACCGGCAGATTCCGACAGGACAAGACAAGGTTACAGCAAACATGACGACAGTCTGGTTCAGGCATGAAACACAACAAACAAGAATCCGACAAGGACAGGAACAAAAACAGAGAGAGATATAGGGACCTAATCAGAGGGAAAAAAGGGAACAGGTGGGAAACGGGGTGAATGGGTAGTTAGGAGGAGACAAGGCACAGCTGGGGGAAAGAGGAGGAGAAAAGGTAACCTAACAACGACCAGCAGAGGGAGACAGGGTGAAGGGAAAGGACAGAGACAAGACACAACATGACAGTACATGACAGTACCCCCCCACTCACCGAGCGCCTCCTGGCGCACTCGAGGAGGAAACCTGGCGGCAACGGAGGAAATCCTCGATCAGCGCACGGTCCAGCACGTCCCGAGAGGGAACCCAACTCCTCTCCTCAGGACCGTACCCCTCCCAATCTACGAGGTACTGGTGACCACGGCCCCGAGGACGCATGTCCAAAATTCTACGGACCCTGTAGATGGGTGCGCCCTCGACAAGGATGGGGGGGGGGGGGGAAAGACGAGCGGGGGCGCGAAGGACGGGCTTGATGCAGGAGACATGGAAGACCGGGTGGACGCGACGAAGGTATCGCGGAAGAAGAAGTCGAACTGCGACAGGATTAATGACCCGAGAAATACGGAACGGACCAATGAACCGCGGGGTCAACTTGCGAGAAGCCGTCTTAAGGGGAAGGTTCTGAGTGGAGAGCCAAACTCTCTGACCGCGACAATATCTAGGACTCTTAGTTCTACGCTTATTAGCAGCCCTCACAGTCTGCGTCCTATAACGGCAAAGTGCAGACCTGACCCTCTTCCAGGTGCGCTCGCAACGTTGGACAAAAGCCTGAGCGGAGGGGACGCTGGACTCGGCGAACTGAGATGAGAACAGCGGAGGCTGGTACCCGAGGCTACTCTGAAAAGGAGATAGCCCGGTCGCAGACGAAGGAAGCGAGTTGTGGGCGTATTCTGCCCAGGGGAGCTGTTCTGACCAAGACGCAGGGTTACGAAAAGAAAGACTGCGTAAGATGCGACCAATAGTCTGATTGGCCCGTTCTGCTTGACCGTTAGACTGGGGGTGAAAGCCGGAAGAGAGACTGACGGAAGCCCCAATCAAACGGCAAAACTCCCTCCAAAATTGAGACGTGAATTGCGGACCTCTGTCCGAAACGACGTCTGACGGAAGGCCATGAATTCTGAAAACATTCTCGATGATGATTTGTGCCGTCTCTTTAGCAGAAGGAAGCTTAGCAAGGGGAATGAAATGAGCCGCCTTAGAGAACCTATCGACAACCGTAAGAATAACAGTCTTCCCCGCTGACGAAGGCAGTCCGGTGACAAAATCTAAGGCGATGTGAGACCACGGTCGAGAGGGAATAGGAAGCGGCCTGAGACGGCCGGCAGGAGGAGAGTTACCGGACTTAGTCTGCGCGCAGACCGAACAAGCAGCCACGAAACGACGCGTGTCATGCTCCCGGGTGGGCCACCAAAAACGCTGGCGAATGGAAGCAAGCGTACCCCGAACGCCAGGGTGGCCGGCTAACTTGGCAGAGTGAGCCCACTGAAGAACGGCCAGACGAGTAGGAACGGGAACGAAAAGAAGGTTCCTAGGACAAGCGCGCGGCGACGGAGTGTGAGTGAGCGCTTGTTTTACCTGCCTCTCAATTCCCCAGACAGTCAACCCGACAACACGCCCCTCAGGGAGAATCCCCTCGGGGTCAGTGGAGGCCACTGAAGAACTGAAGAGACGAGACAAAGCATCAGGCTTGGTGTTCTTAGAGCCCGGACGACAAGAAATCACGAACTCGAAACGAGCGAAAAACAGCGCCCAACGCGCCTGACGCGCATTAAGTCGTTTGGCAGAACGGATGTACTCAAGGTTCCTATGGTCAGTCCAAACGACAAAAGGAACGGTCGCCCCCTCCAACCACCGTCGCCATTCGCCTAGGGCTAACCGGATGGCGAGCAGTTCGCGGTTACCCACATCATAGTTACGTTCCGACGGCGACAGGCGATGAGAAAAATACGCGCATGGGTGGACCTTGTCGTCAGAGAGGGAGCGCTGAGAAAGAATGGCTCCCACGCCCACCTCTGACGCGTCAACCTCGACAACGAACTGTCTAGAGACGTCAGGTGTAACAAGGATAGGAGCGGATGTAAAACGATTCTTGAGGAGATCAAAAGCTCCCTGGGCGGAAACGGACCACTTAAAGCACGTCTTGACAGAAGTAAGGGCTGTGAGAGGAGCTGCCACCTGACCGAAATTACGGATGAAACGACGATAGAAGTTCGCGAAGCCGAGAAAGCGCTGCAGCTCGACGCGTGACTTAGGGACGGGCCAATCAATGACAGCTTGGACCTTAGCGGGATCCATCTTAATGCCTTCAGCGGAAATAACAGAACCGAGAAATGTGACGGAGGAGGCATGAAAGGTGCACTTCTCAGCCTTCACAAAAAGACAATTCTCTAAAAGGCGCTGGAGGACACGTCGAACGTGCTGAACATGAATCTGGAGTGACGGTGAAAAAATCAGGATATCGTCAAGGTAAACGAAAACAAAGATGTTCAGCATGTCTCTCAGGACATCATTGACTAATGCCTGAAAGACAGCTGGAGCGTTAGCGAGGCCGAAAGGAAGAACCCGGTATTCAAAGTGCCCTAACGGAGTGTTAAACGCCGTCTTCCACTCGTCCCCCTCCCTGATGCGCACGAGATGGTAAGCGTTACGAAGGTCCAACTTAGTGAAAAACCTGGCTCCCTGCAGGATCTCGAAGGCTGAAGACATAAGAGGAAGCGGATAACGATTCTTCACTGTTATGTCATTCAGCCCTCGATAATCTATGCAGGGGCGCAGAGACCCGTCCTTCTTCTTGACAAAAAAAAACCCCGCTCCGGCGGGAGAGGAGGAGGGGACTATGGTACCGGCGTCAAGAGCTACAGACAAATAATCTTCGAGAGCCTTACGTTCGGGAGCCGACAGAGAGTATAGTCTACCCCGGGGGGGGGGGGTGGTTCCCGGAAGGAGATCAATACTACAATCATACGACCGGTGTGGAGGAAGAGAGGTGGCCCTGGACCGACTGAACACCGTGCGCAGATCGTGATATTCCTCCGGCACCCCTGTCAAATCACCAGGCTCCTCCTGTGAAGAAGAGACAGAGGAAACAGGAGGGATAGCAGACATTAAACATTTCACATGACAAGAGACGTTCCAGGAGAGGATAGAATTACTAGACCAATTAATGGAAGGATTATGACAAACTAGCCAGGGATGGCCCAAAACAACAGGTGTAAAAGGTGAACGAAAAATTAAAAAAGAAATGGTTTCACTATGATTACCAGAAACAGTGAGGGTTAAAGGTAGCGTCTCACGCTGAATCCTGGGGAGAGGACTACCATCCAGGGCGAACAAGGCCGTGGGCTCCTTTAACTGTCTGAGAGGAATGTCATGTTCCCGAGCCCAGGTCTCGTCCATAAAACAGCCCTCCGCCCCAGAGTCCATTAAGGCACTGCAGGAAGCTGACGAACCGGTCCAGCGTAGATGGACCGACAAGGTAGTGCAGGATCTTGAAGGAGAGACAGGAGTAGTAGCGCTCACCAGTAGCCCTCCGCTTACTGACGAGCTCTGGCCTTTTACTGGACATGAAGTGACAAAATGACCAGCGGAACCGCAATAGAGACAGAGGCGGTTGGTGATTCTCCGTTCCCTCTCCTTAGTCGAGATGCGGATACCTCCCAGCTGCATGGGCTCAGCACCCGAGCCGGCAGAGGAAGATGGTAGTGATGCGGAGAGGGGGGCGACGGAGAGCGCGAGCTCCTTTCCACGAGCTCGGTGACGAAGATCAACCCGTCGCTCAATGCGAATAGCGAGTTCAATCAAGGAATCCACGCTGGAAGGAACCTCCCGGGAGAGAATCTCATCCTTTACCTCTGCGCGGAGACCCTCCAGAAGACGAGCGAGCAAGGCCGGCTCGTTCCAGCCACTGGAGACAGCAAGAGTGCGAAACTCAATAGAGTAGTCTGTTATGGATCGATTGCCTTGACATAGGGAAGACAGGGCCCTGGAAGCCTCCTCCCCAAAAACAGATCGATCAAAAACCCGTATCATCTCCTCCTTAAAGTCCTGATACTGGTTAGTACACTCAGCCCTTGCCTCCCAGATTGCCGTGCCCCACTCACGAGCCCGTCCAATAAGGAGTGATATGACGTAGGCGACACGAGCAGTGCTCCTGGAGTAAGTGTTGGGCTGGAGAGAAAACACAATATCACACTGGGTGAGGAACGAGCGGCATTCAGTGGGCTCCCCAGAGTAACACGGCGGGTTATTGATTCTGGGCTCCGGAGATTCGAAAGCCCTGGAAGTGGCCGGTGGATCGAGGCGGAGATGGTGAACCTGTTCTGTGAGGTTGGAGACTTGGGTGGCCAGGGTCTCAACGGCATGTCGAGCAGCAGACACTTCCTGCTCGTGTCTGCCTAGCATCGCTCCCTGGATCCCGACGGCTGAGTGGAGAGGATCCGAAGTCGCTGGGTCCATTCTTGGTCGGATTCTTCTGTTACGGTGCGTGAATGAGGACCCAAAAGCGAATTAACTTAGACAGAGCTTCTTTAATTACCAAACATAGGTAGGCTCAGACGGACCGGCAGATTCCGACAGGACAAGACAAGGTTACAGCAAACATGACGACAGTCTGGTTCAGGCATGAAACACAACAAACAAGAATCCGACAAGGACAGGAACAAAAACAGAGAGAGATATAGGGACCTAATCAGAGGGAAAAAAGGGAACAGGTGGGAAACGGGGTGAATGGGTAGTTAGGAGGAGACAAGGCACAGCTGGGGGAAAGAGGAGGAGAAAAGGTAACCTAACAACGACCAGCAGAGGGAGACAGGGTGAAGGGAAAGGACAGAGACAAGACACAACATGACAGTACATGACAATAGTGACAAAGTGAAGTCATTTTTGCTTATCTTTATCAAAGGTTTCAATAATTTCAGACCCCAAAATATAGTAAATAATACCCTGACTACACCGCTCGAGTCGCATACGCGAGCGTTGCAAAATAAAATTAGAAATCTATATTATTCAATTATTGCACCCACACTGCTCGCGTGCGTCAAGGAGAGTCTGCGTTGCCAAGGGCTAAAATAAAAGTCAGTTCTATTTGTGATGCTGAATGCGGTGCAAGTCCTGCCCCTCCTATCTCCTCATTGGTTTATAGAAGCATATACCCACGTGCCATCTCCTCATTGGTTATACCCACGTGGGTGATTGAAAGATGAACTGTTTTGCCGGTTGTCGTGGTAATACTATGAAAGTTTAGATGTCAATCACTATATAAGTTCAAAGATGAAAAAGCCTGGAAGGAGGAGAGATGACTAGAAACGATTCGGTTGACCGTTTTATGTGTGGATTAATTGTCGGAGTAGAGGACCTTGTGCAGGTAAAATAACAACTCAATGTTTCTATCCAAGGACAGATTAGCTGGCAACAGCAATCTAGCGAAATAAGACAAATTAGCTAGCAACAGCAAGCTAGCTAAATAGGACAAATTAGCTGGCAACAGCAAGCTAGCTAAATAGGACAGATTAGCTATTAACAGCAAGCTAGCTAAATAGGACAAATTAGCTATTAACAGCAAGCTAGCTAAATAGGACAAATTAGCTGGCAACAGCAAGCTAGCTAAATAGGACAGATTAGCTATTAACAGCAGGCTAGCTAAATAGGACAAATTAGCTATTAACAGCAAGCTAGCTAAATAGGACAAATTAGCTAGCAAGTGCAAGCTAGCAAGCTAAAGTGCAATCAATGTTTAATGCTTTTCGACCTGTCCCCAAATTAATGTGTTTTGATATTTTAACCTGCGTGTCGTGATTGTGGACAAAATACATTTATGCACAATGGCGCAATCACGCAGCCGGTTTGGGTTCCGTTTAAGGTGTCATTTCTGCCATGGACTCATTTATAGACTCATTTATACATACTGTTCTTACGGAAAGTATTCAGACCCATGAACCTTTTCCACATTTTGTTACTTTACAGCCTCATTCGAAAATGGATTAAAACATTTTTTTAAGAAAACTGCAATCTACACATAATACCAAATAATGACTAAGATAAAATAGGTTTTTAGACATTTTTGGACATTTATTAAAAATAAAAACAGAAATACATACATTTTTAAGTATTTAGACCCTATAAGACTTGAGCTCAGGTGCATCCGATTTCCATTGATCATCAATGAGATGTTTCTACAACTTGATTGGAGTCCACCTGTGGTAAATTCAATTGATTGGACATGATCTGGAAAGGCACACACCTGTCTATATAAGGTCCCACAGTTGACAGTGCATGTCAGAGCAAAAACCAAGCCATGCGGTCCAAGGAATTGTCCGTAGAGCTCCAAGACAGGATTGTGTCGAGGCACAGATCTGGGGAAGATTACCAAAAAATGTCTGCAGCATTGAAGGTCACCAAGAATACAGTGACTTCCATCATTCTGAAATGGAAGAAGTTTGGAACCACCAATTGCTGGCTGCCTGGCCAAACTGAGCAATCGGGGGAGAAGGGCATTGGTCAGGGAGGTGACCAAATACCTGACGGTCACTCTGACAGAGGTCCAGAGTTCCTCTGTGGATTTGGGAGAACCTTTCAGAAGGACAACCATCTCTGCAGCATCCCCCCAACCAGGCCTTTATGGTAGCGTGGCCAGATGGAAGCCACTCCTCAGTAAAAGGCACATGACAGCTCGCTTGGAGTTTGCCAAAAGGCACCTCAAGGACTCAGACCATGAGAAACAAGATTCTTTGGTCTGATGAAACCAAGATCGAACTCTTTGGCCTGAATGCCAAGCGTCACATCTGGAGGAAACCTGGCACCATCCCTACAGTGAAGCATGGTGGTGGCAGCATCATGCTGTGGGGATGTTTCTCAGGGACTGGGAGACTAGTCAGAATCGAGGAAAAATGAATGAAGCAAAATAAAGAGAGCTCATTGATGAAAACCTGCTCCAGAGTGCTCAGAAACTCAGACTGGAGCGAAGGTTCACCTGCCAACAGGACAACAACCCTAAGCACATAGCCAAGACAATGGAGGAGTGGCTTCAGAACAAGTCTCTGAATGTCCTTGAACCCATTTGAACATCTCTGGGGAGACCTGAAAATAGCTGTGCAGCGAGGCTCCCCATCTAACCTGAAGAGCTTGAAAGGATCTGCAGAGAGGAATTGGATAAACTCCACAAATACAGGTGTGCCAAGCTTGTAGCGTCATACCCAAGAAGACTCAAGGCTGTAATCACTACCAAAGATGCTTCAGCAAGGTACTGTGTAAAGGGTCTGAATACTTGTGATATTTCAGACTCTTATTTTTTTGCAAAAATTTCTAAAAACCAGTTTTTCCTTCATCATTATGTGTGTGTGTAGATTTTAGATTAAGGCTTTAACGTAACAAAATGTGGAAAAAGTCAAAAGGCCGGAATACTTTCCAAATGCATTGCATTGGCCTAATATAAACTATATCTCAATCGATTAAAAACATGTTTTCTGTTTCTCGTAAATGTGATGTTGTGCTCTTAACTATTAAAAGTTGGGAGTGCCCGTGCTTGCAATGAAAAATTATAATTTAGAGCCCTGGGTCCAACATTCCTAACTCACACATGATCCATAGCGTATGTTGTGCTCCCACCTACTGCTATGCTGTCTCTGTGCCTGTTCTTTTCGTAGATAGAGCCATCCTACATTGTGTCATCTTGAGAGAGTAGGTCTGACTAATTGTCTGGATTGTTTAGCCCACCCACACGTTAGTGATGCTGTGAACTGGGCGGAGTTAGAACACTCACTCTCACAGACCAAGCCTATAATTGGCTGATTGATCATTCTTGCCTGCCTGCGTATGACACATTTTTAATGATCCCTCCTTTGAATCACTTTGGACACTCAACAATAGATGCAAATTGCAACCAACAGCTCTTCTCTATTCCTGCATATAAATCTGTTTTGAGAGGCATCCACATTTCAGACAGCCTTTCCGCTTCAGGAATACGCCTCAATGAATTCTCCTATTTTTCCAGTGTTGACGCACATCAAACCTTGACCATAGCCATTCAGTAGTTGAATTACTGTTTGAATTGGGAGGTTGAAGTCTCAATGTGTTCAACTCAATTACCTGAAGCTGTCTCCAGAGGTTGACTGCTTTTATATTTCTCCTGAATAGATTCTGATATGTATATTAAATGAATTCTTCTGAACCAGACCTTGGTTGACTGATGGTTAAATGTCTGGATGAATGAAATAATTAGTTAGGGTAAAGAGGACAGTACAGTCTGTGATATCTGAAAGGTGCTATGCTAAAGGCTAATGGAAGGCTAATAGAGGGCCCTGCTGGGCTCATGGAGGAGTAACACAAGTGTTAGTGAAGCGCTATGTGCCAGATGGAATTGGAAGGAGGAAGAAAATGATAGAGAGAGATCAGAGATCATAGAGAGGAAAAAGACAGACATCAAAAGAAAGAGGCATAGGATGAGATGGGAAAAGTAATGGATGGAGAGAGAAAAAGTAAGAGAAAGGGCGTGAAAGACAAAGAGAGAGAGAGAGGCGGAGAGAGGAAGGGAGAGCGAGATGCTGAGAGAAAGAGCATGTCAAAGCACTCTCTATTTATACCATGCTGCTGTCTGTCTGTCCACACGTTGGTGAAGTGCTGCTTGATGGGGGAATATTAATTCAGTTGAGGTGTTGAGCGTAGTGTGTGTGTGTGTGTGTGTGTGTGTGTGTAGTTTGTCCTTGTGGAGGGTTTTCTGCTTGCGTTGGGCAAACAGAAGCTGGTCTCAGAGGGGTATCCGGGCACCACTGAAGAGGTGTGTGTGTGTACGTGTGTGTACGTGTGTGCACAGCTGAAGTGAGGGATGAGAAAGAGGCAGTGAGTGGAACAGTGACTGGTAATTGATGACTGCTGGTTATGTTTTAAATAAGGGATGGGGGTGTTTCAGATTCCTTATCTCCTATCCTTCACTTTCACATACAGGAAAAAAACTGGATGTCATCAGAAACATAACCAGGAAGCAGTACAGGGTCAGCTGGAGAACAGGTCACACCAGAAGTAGAGATTCTGATACCAGGACTATTGGTTCACATTCTCTACAGATTTCCCCCACAGTGTTAGTGGGTAGTGTCTGGTTGTTATTCTGCTCCAGGATGATGCTTGGTGGGAGAGGTACATCAGTAAAGCCTGCTTAAGGAACCCTCTAAACCCTGTAAGTCTGGTTGGGCTGTCTCTGCAGTGTGGAAACACACACTCATAACATTTGGCACAGTCCCACTGGTGTTAACACCATCAGCCCAGTGCCTTTGGGGTGTTGATTATGGGCAGTGGGTGGTGTCTCGTAGTGTCTGTGTGTGTGTGTGTGTGTGTGTGTGTGTGTGTGTGTGTGTGTGTGTGTGTGTGTGTGTGTGTGTGTGTGTGTGTGTGTGTGATTTAAGCGTATTACAAAAAGGGGGATTGAGAATGAGTGTCTATATATGGGGTAAGATGAAGGGCTTGGCTGGTGTTTGTGCGTTACAGAGGATTGGGGATTTCACTGACAAACACAAAGCAAACAGGATTGTTCCAGCGTGTGTGTGTGTGTGTGTGTGTGTGTGTGTGTGTGTGTGTGTGTGTGAGAGAGAGAGATAATGCGTGTGCGTGTACTTGTGGTGTCTTTGTGAGGCTCCAGTTCCCACTGTAGGAAGCCAAATCACTGCTCCACGCTCGGCCTGCCGACACTGGAACAATCCTGTTTACGCACGCACGCACACACACACACACACACACACACACACACACACACACACACACACACACACACACAAGCACATTTGTTTTTCTTTCCTTGTGGGGACCAAGCAATTGATATCCTGATATCCTGTGGGAACACTTTTTCCAAATGTCCCCACTTGTCTGAAATGTCCTTGTTTTACTATCCTTGTGAGGACTTCTGGTCAAAAACAAACACACACACACACACACACACACACACACACACACACAAAGAGCCAGTCAGACAGCCAGGATCATCAGGTTAGTGGGTTCAATCCAACCACTCTGAACCCTCCTAAACTGGATTTATACTTTGTTACTTCGTCAAATACTCTTTTCCTTTCTGTTTTCAACCTTCAATACTCTGCTATTTTCTTAGCGAAAACAAACCTCCACTGCCGGGAATGAGACCGGAGACGATTGTTCTGAATGAAGCTGCTCCTGACATGTCTGAGAACTCGAGGTGTCAAGACAGATGGTGTCCCAATACAGAAAGGCATCTGCACCGCTTATTTAAAAGTCAAATGTGTTTATTTTGAGGAGAAACTTCCCTTTATACATAGAAGTAATTAACGACTTCTATGTTGTTGTAGAAAATAAAGACCGTCGTCACTCTGACGCGTGAGAGCCGAGTAAGGAATGAACCTCCAGTCTCCAGCCTTCATCAGGGACCTACCTATACAGTCCTATCAACTGTTGCTATAGGATTAGGAGACATCAGGAATATTACTGGAAAACAACCACAGACGGCTTCATTAACAGATGTTTACATAGAGAGAGAAATAACATGTATGACGATGAAAAAATATGCAAATATTCAACAACATTCCGCCCTCTGCGGTCACACTTGTAGGTGTAGAATCAACGTTGCTGTAGTAACCTCTGGCTCTGGTGTCTGGTCCTGAGGGAACAGGCAGCACACCTCACTCTCTATGGAGACATGGTGTACAGAGAGGGAGAGGAAAGAAAGAGGGGGGAATAGGGAAGAAGTTAGACAAACACAATCACATCTCTAGGGGCATGAGGAAACAGAGAGAGGGGAGGTGACAGACAGCGAGAAAGAGACAGAGACAGTCTTGATGACTAGCAGATTGTGTGTATGGTCCTGGTCTCTGCTGTTGAGTAGAGAGTTTATCCTGCATACTGAAGTAGTATTGTTGCAGTAATGGCCAGATAGATTGGGGTTAAGCATCTGAATGGGACTGAATGGGACTGGCCCTGGGCTACACGGCTACCCAGCAATCGCTAGCATAATTAGCATTAGCATAATCGATGGACACGGCAGGGCAGCAGGAGGCAGCGGACAACCAGGAGAGGCATCTCATTGACCCTCTGACCAGTGTTCAGTTCGCTCTCACTACAGCTAATCTTCTGTTTTCAGACGCAGGGACTTATCCTACAGAGGGTTGTGTTTACGGCCCAGTACAGTGCTCCCTGCCATCCAGGACCTCTACATCAGGAAGGCCCTAACAATTGTCAAAGATTCCAGCTACCCAAGTCATAGACCGTTCCCTCTGCTACCACATGGCAAGTGGTACCAGAGCGCCATGTCTGGGACCAAAAGGCTCTTGAACAGCTTCTACCGCCAAGCCATAAGACTGCTGAACCGTTAATCAAATGGCTACCCTGACTATTTGCATTGACCCCCTTGACACCAGCTCTATGTACACTCACTGACACTCCAACACACACACGCACATGCACACGCACACACACACACACACACACACACACACACACACACACACACACACACACACACACACACACACACACACACACACACACACACACACACCCCACATAAGTTCACACACAAAACACATGCACACACACATATTGACACCACAGACATGCACTCACTCACTGTTTCACACATACGCTGCTGCTACTCTGTTTATTATCTATCCTAAATGCTTAGACACTCTTATCCCTACCTACATGTACATATTACCTCAATTTACCTCAATTTACCTCAATTACCTTGCACATTGACTCGGTACAGGTACTCCTTGTATGTTCACTGAGTGTACAAAACATTAAGAACACCTTCCTAATATTGCGTTCCACCCCCTTTTGTCAGAATAGCCTCAATTCATCAGGGCATGGACTCTACAAGGTGTTGAAAGCATTCCACAGGGATGTTGGCCAATGTTGACTCCAATGCTTCCCACAGTTGTGTCAAGATGGCCTGGATGTCCTTTGGGGGGTGGACCATTCTTGATACACACAGGAAAATGTTTAGCATCAAAAACCCTGCAGCGTTGGAGTTCTTGACACTCAAACAGGTGCACCTGGCACCTACTAACATACCATGTTCAATGGCACTAAATATTTTGGCTTACCCATTCATCCTCTGAATGGCACACATACAAAATCCATGGTTCAATTGTCACAAGGCTTAAAAATCCTTTAACCGGTTCTCTCTCTCTCTCTCTCTCTCTCTCTCTCTCTCTCTCTCTCTCTCTCTCTCTCTCTCTCTCTCTCTCTCTCTCTCTCTCTGTCTCATTCTCTCTCTCTCTGTCTCATTCTCTCTCTCTCTCTCTCTCTCTCTCATTCTCTCTCTCTCTCTCTCTCTCCCTCTCCCTCCTCTCTCTCTCTCTCTCTCTCTCTCTGTCTCATTCTCTCACTCTCTCCAGAGACAGGTCCTATTTTAAATTTAATGAAAGGGAAGAAAATCTGAGCTGTACGGAGCTCAGATAGGCCCCTGGAGAGTCCCAGACCAATTTGTGTGCGACAATAAAAAACAGCCCTGAATCTGGACTGGTGCGATGGAGGGAGGAAGAGTGAGAGATGGAGGAAGAGTGAGAGACACACACACAAAGAGAGATCGGCGGAGAGAGCGATGGCTAGAGAGAGAAAGAATGAGAGAGAGAGAAACATAGAGTACACAGTGGCAGAATACCTGATCACGGTGACTGACCCAAAATTAATAAAATCCTTGACTCAGTGAGCATTGCCTTGCTTTTGAGATAGGCGGACCTGGCTCTCCAGAGAAGACAGGCTATGTGCACACTGCCCACAAAATGAGGTGGAAACGGAGCAGCACTTCCTAACCTCCTGCCCAATGTATGACCATATTAGAGATACATATTTTCCTCAGATTACACAGACCCACAAAGAATTTGAAAAGAAGCTACCATATCTGTTTGGTGAAATACCACAGTGTGCCATCACATCTGCAAGATTTGTGTCCTGTGGCTAAGAGGAAAGGGCAACCAGTACAGCACAACAACATTATACAGTATACAGTACACAACAACAACATTATAAACACCACCAATATGTATATGTTTATTTCTCTTCCCCTACTATTTTTACAACAATTTGCACATTGCTAAAACAATGTATATAGCTGATACTATAACACTTGAAATTTCTTTATTTTTTTCAAGCCTTTGTGAGTGCAATGTTTTCTGTTAATTTAATTGATTTCTTCTCACTTTTGTTGATTGTCTATTTCACTTGCTTTGGCAATGGAAACACATGTTTCCCATAGAGAGAGAGAGAGAGAGAGAGAGAGAGAGAGAGAGAGAGAGAGAGTTTCACAACAGGCCCAGAAAGGTGAATTTTTGCACTACGAACAACCATTACACCCACAACCATTTATAGATTTCGTACATAGACTAAACAAATCCCAAGGCACCTCTCAAGTGTTGAAACTGATTTTCATCAATAAAGCAGCTGCTTTACACAGTGTTTATTATTGTGATGTGAATAAATAGGAGAATATCAGCCAGTGATGCATAATATAACTCCCTCTCAGGTGTTCATCAAGTTGAACTTGCTGCTGTGCTGTTGGTTGAATGGGAGGTCAGGTGGTGAGGTGGAGTGAGGGGATTGGTTTAACAGCATGGAGGACTATGTGCTATTCATCTCCTACTGGCAGGAGCCTGCTTCTATGAGCCTGCGACCTGCAGGTCTGTGGCCTGTGTGGCCCCTGAGAAGCATCTGAACAGATACATGCCCGGGCCCTCCTCTTACCACATGCTCCAACACATAGAGCCATTGACCTGTAGTTTACCACACAGCCATTGAACTGTAGTTTACCACACAGCCATTGACCTGTAGTTTACCACACAGCCATTGAACTGTAGTTTACCACACAGCCATTGAACTGTAGTTTACCACACAGCCATTGACCTGTAGTTTACCACACAGCCATTGACCTGTAGTTTACCACACAGCCATTGACCTGTAGTTTACCACACAGCCATTGACCTGTAGTTTACCACACAGCCATTGACCTGTAGTTTACCACACAGCCATTCACCTGTAGTTTACCACACAGCCATTGAACTGTAGTTTACCACACAGCCATTGACCTGTAGTTTACCACACAGCCATTGACCTGTAGTTTACCACACAGCCATTGAACTGAAGTTTACCACACAGCCATTGAACTGTAGTTTACCACACAGCCATTGAACTGTAGTTTACCACACAGCCATTGGAATGACTACATCTCCATTCAACCCACCTCGGTCCCCTGTCTTAAAGTTCAATGGAACTGACTAGAGGCCAATTTAACCCCAGTCTAGTAGCACACAGAAACATCTCTCTCACCCTGTAATCAGACCTCTCCTCCTTTCAGTGGCCACATCAAGCCTGTCTTGACCACCATGTTGTAGGTCATCCACTGTAGCCTGGGTGTTGGTGAGTGTGTTACAGAACAACCAAGGGAACCTCTTCCTATTGAGTCAGCGAGCAAGGCAGAGAGAGAGCAGAGAGAGAGAGCGGAGGCATCCGGTATATTAAGTTGTCACCGTGCATCTAAACCTGGGCTTATTCCATGCTGTCTTCCTCACAACCGTTTTTGTGTGACACGGAGGTAATCATCGGCCAAAAACCCCACACCATCTCAAACACAGTAGTAAAATGAGATGCAAATCCTACAATTCAGTTCTGTGTGGCTCCTAATTTCTCCAGCTGTTGTGAGCTGATGACGTGTGTGTGTGTGTGCGCATGTGTGCACGCTGCTGCAGTAACACAGTTGTTGGTGAGAGGGTAGTGTAGCCACTGTTTAACCAGGGCTACAGGTAGCCTAGCTCTTAAGAGCATTGGGCCAGTAACCGAAAGGTTGCTTGGTCGATCCCCGTGCTGACCAGTTTATACATCTGTTGACGTGCCCTTGAGCAAGGCACTAAACTCTAATTGCTCTGGATTGGAGAATCTAGTAAAATAAACAAATAAATTCACACACACACACACAGACATGCCACACAAAGACACAAATGAAGTGATGAACTATAAGGAGGGCAGGCAGTTGTTGTAGAAAGAAGAGAAAGCGAGAGGGGGAGGGAGTGAATTGTGTGCCTCTAGGATCTGCAGCTCCATCTACCCTTGAAACAATTCTCTGTCACACAGACTGGATATAAAACAATCCTCTGTCACACAGACTGGATATAAAACAATCCTCTGTCACACAGACTGGATATAAAACAATCCTCTGTCACACAGACTGGATATAAAACAATCCTCTGTCACACAGACTGGATATAAAACAATCCTCTGTCACACAGACTGGATATAAAACAATCCTCTGTCACACAGACTGGATATAAAACAATCCTCTGTCACACAGACTGGATATAAAACAATCCTCTGTCACACAGACTGGATATAAAACAATCCTCTGTCACACAGACTGGATATAAAACAATCCTCTGTCACACAGACTGGATATAAAACAATCCTCTGTCACACAGACTGGATATAAAACAATCCTCTGTCACACAGACTGGATATAAAACAATCCTCTGTCACACAGACTGGATATAAAACAATCCTCTGTCACACAGACTGGATATAAAACAATCCTCTGTCACACAGACTGGATATAAAACAATTATCTGTCACACAGACTGGATTTGTAGCTCTAATGGGAGGTCTGGCTGCTGTTTGTCGTAGGCTAAGGCGGAGACTGACCATAAGGCCTGTAGAAACACACACTGAGGCCCTACATACAGCTAACTAACCACCCGCAATGGCTACCCCTATGCCCCAGGGCCAAACCAAACCAGTATCATCGGAAAACAACGTTTGGGGGTCTGGGGCGAAAATGAGAGGCTTTAGGGTGCCAGTGCTTGTATTCAGGGGGGGAAATGACTTGGGCATACAGTAAAACCCAGGCTGTTAATGACTGCTGACTAGGCTCAGAGAAAAGCCTGTGTGTGTCACACACCGACCAGGGAGGAGAGAGAGAATGAGAGAGAGATCCAGAAGCTGAGAATAGGTCAGAACCTGACATCAAGCCTGTGTGAGTGTGTGGACATACCTGCCTTAGTGTGTATGTGTGATCAGGCCTCAAAGGGGCCCATTCCTTGGGGTCCAGACTCAGCCAGGGGTTCCCCTCTCTCTCTCAGTGGGGCTCAGAGAGGTGTGGACTCACTATGCACCAAGTTGTGTGCTCAGTGCTTCCCAGCCCAAAGTCACACCTGTCTCTCCTTAACAAAAAACGGACGCCTTATTCTCAGTTGTTAAAACGTTGAAATATGAACCAATTAACAAGTTGGGCGGTTTTGTTATTATTTCTCCCAGAATTAATATTTTGGAAATTGGAGTCTAAGAATAAGGAATGTATTTCCCATGGCATAGGTCTGTAAAATGGGTTACACATGTAGTCGCTGAGTGGTGCTGCCCTCTCTGGAAAACTCTCACTCTCTCACAGGGACGGAGGTGTGTGTGTGTGTGTGTGTGTGTGTGTGTGTGTGTGTGTGTGTGTGTGTGTGTGTGTGTGTGTGTGTGTGTGTGTACCTGTGTGTGTGTGTACCTGTGTGTGTGTACCTGAGTGTGTGTGTGTGTCTCACTCGCTTTCTCTGACAATTAGCTCCGACTCACTTAGTTCTCAGGAGGACTCGTTCAACTCAGTGCATGAATTCTGTCTTAAGCTAAACAAACAGTATTCAGTTACTCTCTTCTATATGTCATTCAGTCTGGTAATCATTTCAGTGAGAGGACAGGGGAATTAGTGGCCTGAATGACTGCTACACATGGAATTATCACATGAAAATGGTATGATTACACTGTGCTCATAGTTGTGGTTAAGTAAACCTCCACTAGATCTCATGTTTCTGTGAGTTTCACCCATGTGCTTCACAGAGCTGCTTTAGGTAGACAATTCCACTTCTTAACTGTCTCGCTATTGTTAAGAGGCATTTCATTTTCATAATGGGCACCATTTGGACAGCCTCGTTTCACCACATCTCAAGCTAACAAAGTGTGTCTGTCCGTGTATGTAGGTGTGTGTGGGCGCTCGTGCATACTAGTTACCTTTTGTGCTGCGTGAATTAAACGAAATGAAACAAACCTGATGAGTATGTATTCCCATTATGTGTGATAATCACATTATTGTCCTTTTCCTATTAGACACACTTCCCCGAGTACAATAAAACACCCTACCCAGCAATCTCTCTGTTTTCAGGAACACATAGCGATTCTAATCAGCGTTTGTGAAACAATCGGCTCTAATGCTCAATAGTTCTGTGTTTAGAGTAATAGTTTAGAAGGCTTTAGAAGACTGATGGCCATAATGAATGAGAGAGGAAGGCTAATGTAGAGGAAGTGCGAAGGAAACAGAAGCAAACAGCTCTGAGCTGCAAATACCGAACACATTAGAGCCTGGAAACCTTCCAGGGAAATCTTTCAATTACAGAGAGTGAGTCTGACTCTGCTGTGTATGCAAGATGGATAACTCCCAGCCCGAGCACTAGGCCTAACAATTAAACTAATCTATAGATTTAATTAGTATAAGACATGTGGGAATGTAAGGAGTGTAGACAATGATGTGGGGAACAGACAAACTGCCCACAAATCTAAACGTTCGGCACAATCACTCCTAAAAGCCTGTACATAAACTATTCACAGATAAATGCATGCACACACACACACACACACACACACACACACACACAGTAAATACAAACACATAAAATATCCACGAACACGAAACAGCTCGTATTAGATTGAAATGTATTGCCTTTGAGAGAGAGACTATCTTAATTAAAGCATTAAAGGCCCAGTGCAGTCAAAATGCAGTTTTCCTGTATTTTGTATCATAATGTAAAAGTGTAACATTTTCAAACAATTACATCAATGTTATTTTCTTATAGTTACCGGTTGAAAATACAATCTACATCATTACGCGGTTAATAGACCAATAACAACGTGGTCCCCAGTCAGACCACTCCTAGACAGTCCTACCAAAATTCTTGCTTGAGAATTCTTTTGTTGCTAAAAAGCCATCTTTTCCCATTTTAATGGATATATATTACAGTAAGGTACTTAATTGTTAGCCAGAAATGATTTGATATTGAGATAAAATGAGCTGCATTGGGCCTTTAAGTCTCTGGCTGCATCTCATGAGGGCAATATTTATGGATGTATTTATGATGTATTTATGATGTATTTATGATGTATTTATGGATGTTGATGCTCTGAGTACTAATGTATTATAATGATTAAATGAGAAAGTAAAGCACTTGTCAAACAAAGCTGCTGCTACTTTCCTTTGTCTTCAGTAAGGCTCTTTAGATATCATGGGGAGGGGGAGAGAGCGGGTAAAGAGCTACTTGAACTGGCTGACAAGTTACACACAGACAAGTGGGAATGCACACATGTATGCATGCAAGCCTGAATATTCATTAGGATCCTGTCAAGATCCTTGAAGATTCTTAACGAGATCTTATAGAATTCTGAAGGATCCTGGACAAGACTAACCATGGATCCTACTTGCAATGCAAGTAGCCTGGGTAGCCATTTGATTAGCTATTCAGGAGTCTTATGGCTTGGGGGTAGAAGCTATTTAGGAGCCTCTTGGACCTAGACTTGGCGCTCTGGTACCACTTGCCGCGCGGTAGCAGAGAGAACAGTCTACGAGTATAGCGGCTGGAGTCTTTTTAGGGCCTTCCTCTGACACCGCCTGGTATAGAGGTCCTGGATGGCAGGAAGCCTGGCCCCGGTGATGTACTGGGCCGTACACACTACCCTCTGTAGTGCCTTGCGGTCGGAGGCCGAGCAGTTGCCATACCAGGCAATGATGCAACCCATCAGGATGCTCTCGATAGTGCAGCTGTAAAACCTTTTGAGGATCTGAGGACCCATGCCAAATCTTTTCAGTCTCCTGAGGGGGAATACATTTTGTTGTGCCCTCTACACGACTGTCTTGGTGTGCTTGGACCATGTTCATTTATTGGTGATGTGGACGCCAAGGAACTTGAAGCTCTCAACCTGCTCCACTACAGCCCCGTCGATGAGAATGGGGGGAGTGCTCGGTCCTCCTTTTCCTGTAGTCCACAATCATCTCATTCGTCTTGATCATGTTGAGGGAGAGGTTGTTGTCCTTGAACCGCACGGTCAGGTCTCTGACCTACTCCCTTTTGGTTGTCTCATCGTTGTCGGTGATCAGGCCTACCACTGTTGTATCATTAGCAAACTCAAACTTAGCTTAGTGAGATCGAACAAGGATTCTACTCAGGAGTTTAATTAAGGCTAGGCGTGCCGCTAGTGACCCACCTCGAAAACATCTGATGAAATTGCAGAGTGAGAAATTCAAAATACAAAAATCGTAATATTAAACATTCAAGAAAATACAAGTGTCTTACATCGTTTAAAAGTTTAACTTCTTGTTAATCCAACAGCTTTGTCAGATTTCAAAAAGGCTTTACGGCGAAAGCATACCATGCGATTATCTGAGGACAGCGCCTGCAATACAAAATCATTAAAAACATTTTCCAAACCTGTCATATCAGTTCTGTTATACTTACAGACATTACTTGAACATGTTTAGAATCTTCAGAGTGTTTTCTATCAAATACTACCAATTATATGCATATCCTAGCGTCAGTCATCCGGACTTCCGAAATCTGCCCCCTAGCCCCAGGGCCTACCTCAGCCTGCCACAGTTTTTCTCAGTCTCTCAGACCGGGGCTCTATAGTATAAAGAGAAGCCTGTGTCCGTCCCACCTCTCCAGATCTAGAACCCTTGCCTTGGTCTGGAGGAGGAGGAGTAGAGGAGGGGAGGAGGAGGAGAGGAGGGGTGGAGAGGGTTAGAGGAGAAGAGACCGCTCCTGGATTACCTCATTTAGATTACTGAAACACTGTTTCCCTTGCTAAGTGTACTTCCCAATGAGGTATGCACCAGCAGTAGCTCAAACCCAGGCAGTGCTATACTGTACATAGCCAGCAGACAATGGTTTATAACGCTGATTATGGTGTATGTAACAATATGTAAACATTTATTGGCAGTTATAATGAAGTAATAGATCTGGTTCTCCTCAACACAATGGCCTACAGTGGAAACTGACCAGACCTGCTAGAAACGTTTTGGAGTGTTTAAGCACATTCACAGGTGAGGCTATTTCATGGCTATTTCATCTATGTTAGAATACAGTGGTTTACAGAGTCTCACATTCTCCCTCGCAGAATGGATATCTTATTGCACTAGGTTTCTCCTGCAGTACTGCGTTTGAGTGGATATGTATGAGTGGAGTTTCAGCGTGTTACAAAATAACAATAGTTCCTTGCACTGAGAGAGAGAGAGAAACTCTGAAAAGATGAACAACCCCCCTCCCTGGTCACTGGTCATTAATATGAGAAGCCCCTCTCTCACCTTCAGAGACATTAAATACCAATCTGGCCAGGCCCTGTCAGCCAGAGGGGAGCCATTTCACCGTAACACCGCTCCCCTCTCACACACAAAGGCCAGAGATGAATTAGCCTTCTGTCAGAGAAAAATGAATATAATTTAGGTGAGTTTGATTAAATCATAATGTGTTAGATAATGAATCCTCCCCTGATTCCATTACTCATATAGCTTTACCAACCCTAAATATAACCTCATCATAAATTCAATTTCTGGCTGCTTCCTTCTGCAAGAAGGTCTTTTGTGTGTGTGTCAGGTATATATTTAACTGCTCTGAGAGTCTGCTTCCTCCGGTGTGTGTGTGTGTGTGTGTGTGTGTGTATGTGTGTGTGTGTGTGTGTGTGTGTGTGTGTGTGTGTGTGTGTGTGTGTGTGTGTGTGTGTGTGTGTGTGTGTGTTCTATCCTCCATCACCCTCAGTGAGTTATTTCACGGCTCAGGCTAAGACCCAGATGCAGACACGGGAGGTGGATAGTACGAGTCTCAGAGTTTATTTCAGTACAAGGGGCAAGCAATCGGTAGGTCAAGGCAGCCAAAGAGTCGTAATCAAATCAGAGTCAGACAGGTACAGGACAGGCAGGCAGGATCAGGCTCAGGACAGGCAGAAAGGTTAGAACTGGGAAGACTTAGAAACGCAAAAACTAGAGCACAGGAAACACGGGGACACGCTGGTAGGACTTGACAGGACAAGACGAACTGGCAACAGACAAACAGAAAACGCAGGTATAAATACACAGGGGATAATGGGAGACACCTGGTGGGGGGTGGAGACAATCACAAGACAGGTGAAACAGATCAGGGTGTGACAGTTACAGCAGCTGTCTGAATACACCTGCTACATCATGGCTTTGGAAACAGGAATATGAAACGGATGAAAGCACTAGGATGGGGTCAATTAGTATGATTATTGCATTCAAAAACCGTACAATAGCACTTGCTCATTTATAGAGGGGTCTGGCTTAAATCTATCCAACAGCGATTATGTTTTATTCCTCACGGTATTGTTTCTAATGCCACTCCCATTTTTCGAATGGCCAATGTTTCAGAGCGCAATATTTTCATTCATTAATACATTGTAATTCCGTATTATTTTAGCTGATTGATTATTATCTTATGTAGCCATTTGTTGGCTCACAAAATCATATTAGCCAACAGGACGGTGCATAATGAACTTGAGGTTACGACGTGAGACCTCCAATCAGAGCCAATGAGTTAATCTATTTGACAGAAAGGTCGGAGGTCAGGGATTACCTACTGATAAGAGACATTCCCAATGAATAACAATGGCCAGATTAACTTTATGTGCGTGTGTGTCTAGCAGTCCATCTGATAGCTAGACATTGATGGAGAATTGAGATGTGTCTGTTTTACATCCTATAATGAGAAGAGATGCCTTTTGTTTCCATCCCAGTGATTCTATGGTTGACAGAAAGACATTGTTTCTTCAAGGTATTTTCTATGATAATCTGGTAGCATGTGTGTTTGCATACAGAACAAACACTCCAATTGGGTCAGGGAATAAGTCTGGGAATATTTTTGTATATCTGATTCAAATCATGATATTCAAATCATTTATATACAAACAGTGTACCCGAAAGAGAAATCTAAGGGAGCTTCTCTGTGCTATTGTCTGTTGGTTGGGCTGTTGCTCTGTCCTCCTGTCCTCAGGTCTCCTGAGGGTCACCTGATTGGAAGTGTTCCAGGTGGATCTACCTTCCTGGTCAAACTGGCTCTCTAGGGGAGGAGTCCAAGGTAAACAATCGCACAGCTACCTAGTGTGTGTGCGTGTGTGTATGTGTGTGTGTGTGTGTGTGTGTGTGTGTGTGCGTGTGTGTGTGTGCGTGTGTGTGCGTGTGTGCGTGCGTGTGTGTGCGTGCGTGTGACTGTCAGGGGAGTAAGGGCAGCACCTGCTCAGTTGCCCGGGTAACAGCAGGTGCGGCATAGGTGTGTGTGGGTCTGGAGGTTGAGCGATACAAATCTCCGGGGTTTCTGTGGTTGTGGAGGTGTGAGACGTGAGAGAACTACGAATGGCCTCACAGCCTCAGCTCAGAACCTGCAGGCCTCTCAGTCAGGGCAGAGTAACATCCTACATATTAATGCAAGTAGAATTCAGGTTGCTGGTTGTATCCAGACATCCACATTGTTTTAAAGAGCCACTGAACACAGCGATTGTGTTTTTCTCTTGCTCATTGGAAAAATGAGATTTCAGTCTTGGAGGTGTGTTTCCTGACCTATTCTGCATTTGGGTAATGATGTTTGTCCCCCATGAGACACTGTAGACGCACGCGGAACCCTATTTCACTTCCTCAAAATCTCCAGAATGAATCTAAGATAACTCAAGAAATCTGTAAATAATTTTGAGTTTTTTGTCACATGTTTTAGTTGTGCAATTTTACATCTAACTAAGTTGTTTGGTTTAGTATTTCTCAAGTAACAAAAAAATGTGCGATGTGTTGTCTTGTGTAAACAAAGTCGGAGCTGCTTGGCAGGTCTGTCTCACTGTCTATTCTATTGGATAGAGAGCAATCACTGCAGCTGTTCACCCCATGTTAGTGGGCAAATCAAAGCCTTCATTTACCCGTTGCGACGCATGGCATTTTCCAAACTCTGTTTTAGACAAGACTAACTTTATGACCAAAATCATCCTATTTACACGATGTAGCCAGTGAGAAAGAATAACACAGGAGTAACCTAAACTGTGGTTTTAGCTTTAGAGCACATAGCATAGAACCATGTTGTACTAGTCTGTGTGTTTGTTTGTCCTGTTGACGTCCCTGAGGGTCTCCTATCTCTGGTTTGGGTAGGGGTCAGGGGTCAGGGTTGAGGTTAGCACCCCTGTTTGACCTCTGGGTCACATAAGGGCTGTGACAGGAGATAGTGTGTGTGTTTATGTGCTGGAAAGTGCATGGCTATAACCTGGTCTCTAGTAGATAATTGTGTTTGTATCACACAATGAAGATTACCATGAAGCCCTCTGGCCACAGTCCAAATATGAGTCTTTATACTTAACCTGTGATTGTTGAAGGAGATAATTGAAGATAGCAGGGTCGGGGAAGATAGGCAGCTATTTTCATTTTTTTCCAGACATTTCCTTTCTCTTTCATTTTAAAAGTGAACATTAGCATTTCTCCTGTCAATGAAAAGAGAGTCTGTAAAAGATTTGGTCCTGCTGCATTGTCAGTATGATGAACTGACATTCATTTCCACTTCTCTGTTTGCTGTAGCCACTCTCGAAAAGTGTGTGTGCGTGCGTGTGTAAGTGTGTGTAAGTGTGTGTATCTTTTTTGTGATGTGAAGGCAGGGATTACCCTGTAAGAAAACACACACAGGAAGTTCATAGGAAGTGCCCTCTGTATAACGGTTTAATGAGGAACAGAGTGATAGACTAACAGAGGGAGGGAGGGAGGGTGAAAAATATTCAGAGAGATAGAGAGGAGGGAGGAGAGGGCAAGAGGGAGGTGGTGAATGTGAACGTGAAGTGAAAAGGGGGAATCTGACAGTGGGTCAGGTGGTGAGAGGGAGAGGAGGAGGAGAGGAAGGGAGAGAGAGAGGTGAGTGTGGTCATAGGAGAGGTAATAAAGAGAGAGAGACAGTGAGTGAGAGAGGGGAAGAGAGGGGGGGTGTATGAGTCAGGGTAAGGCAGGTGGGAGGACTGAGGATAATGATAAGAAAGATACATCTCTCCCTCTCTCTCTCTCTGTTGTCTGGAAGAACATCTACCTCGACTGCTGCTCTTCTAATGGACTTTAACAGCTGAGAGTATATTCCCAACACACACACACACAGCCTCAAATACACACATCCCACCCTCACAGCCTGCTGCATCACCCAGGGCTTTTGTTCACCTCTGCTGTCTCTCTCTCTCCTTTGTTCTCTCGCTCCTAAAATATTCCTGCCCTCTTTATCCCATCTTTAAATCTACACTTGTTCCCTTTTTTTTTATTCACCATCCCTCTCTTATCTTGTGTCTCTACTCTGTTAGTGTATTTCTCTTGGCTAGACTATTATTAGTGATAATTCTAGTATGGATGACAGGAGGGGGGTGGACTATACAGAGGAGTGAACTATAACCTCAAGTTATATTGACTAGAGTGAAGCTCGGTAGATTACTAAACTGGTCTGGTTGAGGAGGAGTTTGATAAATCTTGATAAATCTATGAGGCAGCATTTGAAAGTCATTGATGAACCGTTTTATATTTCAGTGCTAATAATACAGGTGAGTGTTTCTAACGGTGTGTGGCATTGCTAAAACAGAGGTGAGGGCTTGTATGGGTTAGAGTTGAGACAAGGCTTCTAAGTGTGTGTGGTGTGTTCTGTAACCCTGAACCTCTCTACTCTTGGGGTGACGACGCTCATCTGGCCAGCTCTTTCTCTCTCCCTCTTTGCTCCCAGCTCACAATACTTGACCTCTTCTCACTCATAGCGGCTCCATCTCTCCTCTCATCTTCATGTATCAGCCATCACACAATCAGCACATTAGGCAGAAACTCTGTGCCAAGATCTAGCCCTTTGACTGATCAACATGTACGACTGATAGGATAACATCTATTGTCCATGTACGTAGAAATTAATTGTGTTCAGTTGTCAAATATCCATCCTCCCAAATATCCATCCTCCCGGATTGGTGTACTTCTGTAGTGCCAGACTGTGTGGCTTTTAGAGGGTGTGACACATGACTGCATGTCTCTCACGCCACAGTTAATGATCTCCAGTCCTAATGCACAGAGTTTAAACAGTAGGAGCTAAAATAGAACGACCCGGAGCGGCTCGGAGACACACTAAAGTCATGTTAAGTCTATGCAGTATCCTTTTATTGACATTACTCAGTGGAGACAGAGCAGTGGTCTTTCTGGGCATCTGGACTGCACATCTCCAACATAATGAGGAGACTTACTAAAAGTAGCAGTTCATCATCTTTCATTTATATTTCCACCATTTTCCTGGAAAAACCTCTTACCCATAGCCTCACACCCACAGAATGTCGTCTTAGGGTTTGGAATAGAGAAGGTATCACTGTTCTTTTCTCCTGTGCCAACTTGTGTCCCTTCTTGTTTTTTCCAGTGAACAGAAGTGGGCCTGGTGCTGTGTACTATCTTGTATTGTAACAACCTGTTTACCCCCAGTGTTGTGTGCAGTCCTGTATAAGCGTGATAACCAGTGGAGGCTCCTACTCAGTGAATTTCATAAAAATATAAATAGTGAAACATTAAAGAAGTTGTCCCTTATAGATAAAACTATACTAAATATATTCACACGTCACCAAATAACTGATCAAAACACACTGTTTTGTAATGAACAGTGTAACGTGTCAGCATTAATGTCGTTATGTTTCCCCTGTCCAGTCGCTGTCCGTGTTTTGTTTCATGTCTATTATTTATTAAATATTCACTACCTGAACTTGCTTCTCATCTCCCAGCATCTGTCCTCACAGAAGGTCTACAGTAGCCTCAACACCACCCCCTATGGTAGCACCATGGTGTAGCCGGAGGACAGCTATTTTCCGTCCTCCTATGTGTACATTGACTTCAATACAAAACATAGGATGCTCATTGTTCTCACCCCCTTCCATAGTCTTACACAGTAATTATGACGACTTCTAGAGGACGTCCTCTAACCTATCAGAGCTCTTGCAGTATGAACTAACATGTGTTCCATAAAATCAAAGGATCAGAGAATTATTCTAGTACTGAAAGCATAAGCTACAGCTAGCTTGCACTGCAGTGCATAAAGTGTGGTGAGTAGTTGACAAAAAAAGAGAGCGAGACAATAGTTGAACACTTTTTAACCCTTTTTTACGAGAAGAAACCGAGAGAGAGAGCTAGCTATATTTTGATGTATTTTGTTTTATTCTCAGTTTATTGTTCACTTACTTAGCTAGTGCAGCTAATTTAGCCTACTCAGCAGCCTGACTCGAGCAGAGAGGAATAACATTTTTTGCTAGCTAGCTGGCCAAGATCCAACAAGGTCAGTTTTCGGTTTTATTAATTTATTGCCACCGGGGCCCATTGGCGTAACTGCTGTAATGCGTGATTGTACACATGGATTAACTAATGCGTAAATTCTAATTTGTTGATGTAGGCTGTGTAGCGATTAGTGGTTAGCGGTATGAAGGTTTGGCTTGGAGAGGTTGTTGTGCCTGGTCACAGACAGCTATTGTGTTGTGGACTGATGTCCACAAGCGAAGGGAAAAGGTGAGAGGAGGAGAGTGCGTAGATGCGAGACGGAGTTATACAACGAGCAAAGTGATGATGCTGAATGGGTGATCAGGGGTGCATTCATTCTGATGATTTTGTTGGAGAACTTTTCTTAAATGGAAGCAAACAGAATGAAATGGGGTGAGACCTACATGAAGTTGTATAGAAACTCTCTTTTTAGTAGCAAAACGTTCCACTGTTCCACTAAGTGTGCAAGGCGGTATTGAACGTGTAACTGTCTGTAACCTTGACTAGTCAAATGTATCTCTCGACCTGTGCACCTACGTCATAAACGTTTAGTTGTAGGCTAGGTTGTAGCAACCTATGATGGGTATAGGTCAAATTGGTGTATCATGTAGTAGCCTAAATCTAGCGAAGTTACATTGAACTGGGTGAATGGAATATGAATGACAGTCATTCAATATGCTGTAATAGAAATAAGGCCATGCTCATAAAGAAATATTGTCCTCCCTCATCTTAAACGGCACCGACCACCACTGGTAATAACCCGCTCCATGCCTCCAGGCCGTCCTCCATTCAGAACACTAACTGGACTAATTGCGATGTTGGAGCTGTGGCCTCTTGAGTGTTTCTCAGAAAAGTTAATCGTCTGGACGGAGAGAGTAAACTAATTATGTGGTCGATGTTTTCCCAGCCAAGGCCAGTAATTTAGCAGCAATTGACCTCCCGCAGCTCGCTGGCCGATGGAAACATGTAGGGCAGGCTGCTAACGAGGCGGACTAACGACCCTGGGTCAGGGCTTTTTCTGTCTGTCTGTCTGTCTGTCTGTCTGTCTGTCTGTCTGTCTGTCTGTCTGTCTGTCTGTCTCTCTCTCTCTTTCTCTCTCTCTCTCTCTCTCTCTCTCTCTCTCTCTCTTTTTCTCTCTCTCTCTCTCTCTCTTTCTCTCTCTTTCTCTCTCTCTCTCTCTCTCTCTCTCTCTCTCTCTCTCTTTTTCTCTCTCTCTCTCTCTTTCTCTCTCTCTCTTTTTCTCTCTCTCTCTCTCTCTCTTTCTCTCTCTCTCTCTCTCTCTCTCTCTCTCTCTCTTTTTCTCTCTCTCTCTCTCTTTCTCTCTCTCTCTTTCTCTCTCTCTCTCTCTCTCTTTCTCTCTCTCTCTTTTTCTCTCTCTTTCTCCTACAGACACAACCTCCCTCACTTGAACACAAACAGGGAGGGTTATTTTCCTGAGCGCGGGGTGTTAAATAAACCCTTAACCCCCACGGTATTGAATTAACATAATAGAATAAAACATCTAAATCTGTCTGTTTGAACTAGAGATACATTGCATGGGCTGTGTCTTAATCCACTGCATCCGTAAATATCGCCCTTCCACATCTATGGTGAAAGGTGACAGAGGTTGAGCAGTGATCGTCACACCATGGAGCATCCCGAAAATAGGTCTTCTCACAAAACGACTGTGGCGTCCGAACGATTTGGCCTATAATATAGAGCAGTAACTTAGTATCTACTGAAGTCTTAAGCGGGCATTTTAACTGTCAGACTTCCCTGAAGTTGTACTACTTACAACAGCAGATCTGTGTGTTGGCAGGGTCTGTGGTCCATTATATGCTGTCTACATATGATTCATTACTATCAGAAGAGGTGTAAAGGGATGGGAGGATGGCGTGAAGAAGGGTCTGCCCTGATGTGTGGGAAAGGCTGATGCCCTGGCACTCTCTCTGGTATGGACAGGAGGATGTTAGAGTTTGGAGAGGAAGGGTGGATGGATGGAAGGGACAGGATGTTTTGGCACGGCTGCCAGTCTCTCTGTGTTCCCAGGGTTGACGGGCAGACTGGCAGACTCGGAGGCACACCTAGACTCTCACTTCATCTATTCTGGCTGGACTGCACTGCACCCGCCATGGCTTGCCCTTCCTCCCTGTCACCTCAAAGTCACGCAATATCCAGTGGTAATCATTAGATGGTCATGCTAGTGAAGCCTCAATGTACATGAGTGTACCAGTGCCTCTGCCAAGAGGCCTTTTGTAGTGCAAGTGCTTGTGCACCCACCCCGTATCTTTAGGGTCGCTGGTTCAAGTCTGTTCCCTCTAAATTTCCACACTACAGCCCTTCAAATGGTATATGATGTGTTGTTGTCTACAGTATCTGGCAGTGTAGTGCAGTGGGGTAAGGGGCAGGAGGGGTGAGACATGACATGATGGTAACAGTGTGTGTCAGTCAAGTTGTGCTACAAGGTGTGTGTGACAGTGTTGTGGCATGGGCTGCATGTGTGCGTGTGTATATTTGTTTGAGTGTACACTCAAATCATGTATGTGTGTGTTAGCAAGCATCTGTGTGCCCATTCTGTCAGGCCAATGTATGCCTGCTGCTTCTCCCTCACCCTTTTGTGTGTGTGTGTGTGTGTGTGTGTGTGTGTGTGTGTGTGTGTGTGTGTGTGTGTGTGTGTGTGTGTGTGTGTGTGTGTGTGTGTGTGTGTGTGTGTGTGTGTGTCTCCATTCCCTCCCTCCCTCCATACCCCTCCATTCCCTTCCATACCCATAAGCCTCCTATTCAAGCCCAGTGTAGCCTGGTATGATTATGATTCATATGTAGACTATATCGTATAGTCTCAGCCTCTCAGTGACCAGTTATGAGTCACCTGACTGTCCTCCATTTTGTGTACCATCTCCATTACGTTGACCAATCAGATGCTCTTCATGCTGTTTACACAGATCCCCAGTGTCCATGTTAATGAGCCTGTCTTTAGAAGCTCAGAAACTGTAACTGACCCTAATGTCGATCTCGATCACTCGATCACAGATAATACATAATTCAACCCTCACTGACAATGAATCTCTGATTCAAATTTAATGTGTAGGCTAGTGTCAGAGGTGGTTTCAGTGCCAATATCCAATAAGAATGTCTGCTCCATGTCAAATTACAAATAGTACTTGACTCCATCAATACAGTTAGCATTCAAGAGAAAACACTATGGGCCAATTGCAACCATCGATGGCCACCAGATTATCGCCAGCTGATCTCTCGTTAAACCATCAATACGGACTAAAATCCCCCTCACAGCTGATCTCTCGTTAAACCATCAATAAGGACTAAAATCCCCCTCACAGCTGATCTCTCGTTAAACCAACAATAAAGACTAAAATCCCCCTCACAGCTGATCTCTCATTAAACCATCAATGAGGACTAAAATCCCCCTCACAGCTGATCTCTCGTTAAACCATCAATGAGGACTAAAATCCCCCTCACAGCTGATCTCTCGTTAAACCAACAATGAGGACTAAAATCCCACTCACAGCAAATCGCTCGTTAAACCATCAATGAGGACTAAAATCCCCCTCACAGCTGATCTCAAATGCAACCATTTTAGGTCAGCGATTTATCTCTCCCTAAAGTGGATGTCGATGTTTACTCATAGTCTTGATTCCTGCCAACAGCATATTTCGTCCTCTGGAACAATTTCATCCTGCTATTTTAGTAGGGCGATTTATATTTCAAAATCATTCCGTACATTTGAAGTAAGGTATTGCATTTTCTTGTTTACCACAGCAAATCTACTATGACAATGTAGCCTATCCTACACATTTTATAAATGTAAAAATCATGATGTAATTAATTAATTAATTATTTGTTTACAAATGATGTCACCTATTTATGATTTCACTTGTATAAATAAAATATGGCCATTTTATATCAAGAGGGGAAGACAAAATATTCCTGAATTGTGAGCTGCACATTTTACACTTTAAACTAAATCGTGATTGTGTTGTAGGCAATATTTTATATAACGATCTTGTATTGTATTTGGAAGTCGTTATCTTAAGACACAGATTCAAACTGCTTCGTTTTATATTGGTATTTCAATTGTCTACCACACATGTTGCTGCAATCCATATAACTTTCATTGACAATGTGGTGATTAATTAAAAGTTGCTCTTCATTGTCACAGATGAGTAGCCTTGATGTACGTATAATTTGTGTAAGTAAACATGCTTTGATATAGGTGACATTTCCAGTCCAATCATATTATTTCAGTTGTAATATGTCATTCCTTCATTTATCTGGTTCCTTTTTCGATTTGGTTCAATTTGGTTGATATATTACTTCATTGAGGCAGGAGTAGTGAACGATTTGGTTGTCCTGATAGGATATATTACTTCATTGGGGCGGGACTAGTGAACCATTTGGTTGTCCTGATAGGATATATTACTTCATTGGGGTGGGAATAGTGAACGATTTGGTTGTCCTGATAGGATATATTACTTCATTGGGGCGGGACTAGTGAACGATTTGGTTGCCCTGATAGGATATATTACTTCATTGGGGCGGGAATAGTGAACGATTTGGTTGTCCTGATAGGATATATTACTTCATTGGGGCGGGACTAGTGAACGATTTGGTTGTCCTGATAAGATATATTACTTCATTGGGGCGGGAGTAGTGAATGCAGACTATGACCATTTCCGCTGTCTAGTATCAAGCCTGCTTGACAGCATTGCAATCTCCTGTCAGTAGCGTGTTAAGGAAACCAGCATTAACACAGTTTTTCATTGCAATGCACCCAGTGCGATTTTGGGTTTACCATTAATCGATTGAATCACAAACTAACTCTGGAAGTTAGAATGTGTTTTAAAAGTTTGGATTGATTAAAGTTTGGATTCTATCTACATATAGAATCTCCAACCTCTATGTTGATAACCGGGACCAGGCCAGGGTCATGTAGTGTAGTGTAGAGGGTGGTGGGCAGTGTGTTGATAAATGAGTGAGATGCATGAGGCAGTAGAGTGTCTGACTAATCTCCTTCCTGTTGTTTTCCCAAAACCTCGTCCAAACATAACATCCACGCAGACACAAACACAGACACATACACACACAATACACACACGTTCTCTCTCCATATAGTCCTTCAGTGGTTTACTCTGTGGCTGTCTGAGCAATTATAGTGGGATCTCGCGAGCCTCAACGAAGGACCAGTAAGCTAATATGTTAATGAAGATACATGGAGGTAATCTGCCTCCTGTCCTGGAGAGAGATGGGGAGAGAGACTGCTACACTTGGGACTACTTTTATACCGAACACATAAACAAATAGAGAGAGCTCCTGACTTTCAGAAGGGGCCAGATGAGGGTGTTTTGTGTTTATGTGTGTTTTTAAATCATGGAGGTAGCCTAAACTACGAATGACTATCAAACGCTCATCACATGAAAGGGTAGAGGGTTCTTAAAGGGCCAGTGAAGATGCTTTACTGTCTTTACTGACATGAGACAAAGTTTCAGTTGGATGTGGTATCTACTATAATTGCTCACCATTGTTCCTGTTCCCAATAAAACTAAGGTAACTGAACTAAATGACTATCACCCCGCAGCACTCACTTCCGTCATCATGAAGTGCTTTGAGAGGCTAGTCAAGGACCACATCACCTCCACCCTACCTGACACCCTAGACCCATTCCAATTTGCTTACCGCCCCAACAGGTCCACAGACGACGCAATCGCAATCACACTGCACACTGCCCTAACCCATCTGGACAAGAGGAATACCTATGTGAGAATGCTGTTCATCGACTACAGCTCAGCATTTAACATCATAGTACCCTCCGAACTCGTCATCAAGCTCGAGACCATGGGTCTCGACCCCGCCCTGTGCAACTGGGTCCTGGATTCCTGACGGGCCGCCCCCAGGTGGTGAGGGTAGGTAACAACATCTCCACCCCGCTGATCCTCAACACTGGGGCCCCACAAGGGTGCGTTCTCAGCCCTCTCCTGTACTCCCTGTTCACCCACGACTGCGTGGCCACGCACGCCTCCAACTCAATCATCAAGTTTGCAGATGACATTACAGTGGTAGGCTTGATTACCAACAACAACGAGACGGCCTACAGGGAGGAGGTGAGGGCCCTCGGAGTGTGGTGTCAGGAAAATAACCTCACACTCAACGTCAACAAAACAAGGAGATGATTGTGGACTTCAGGAAACAGCAGAGGGAGCACCCCCCTATCCACATCGACGGGACAGTAGTGTAGAGGGTAGAAAGTTTTAAGTTCCTCGGCGTACACATCACGGACAAACTGAAATGGTCCACCCACACAGACAGCGTGGTGAAGAAGGCGCAGCAGCGCCTCAGGAGACTGAAGAAATTCGGCTTGTCATGAAAAACACTCACAAACTTTTACAGATGCACAATCGAGAGCATGCTGTCGGGCTGTATCACCGCCTGGTTCGGCAACTGCTCCGCCCACAACCGTAAGGCTCTCCAGAGGGTAGTGAGGTCTGCACAACGCATCACCGGGGGAAAACTACCTGCCCTCCAGGACACCTACACCACCCGATGTCACAGGAAGGCCATAAAGATCATCAAGGACAACAACCACCCGAGCCACTGCCTGTTCACCCCGCTATCATCCAGAAGGCGAGGTCAGTACAGGTGCATAAAAGCGGGGACCGAGAGACTGAAAAGCAGCTTCTATCTCAAGGCCATCAGACTACTAAACAGCCATCACTAACATTGAGTGGCTGCTGCCAACATACTGACTCAACTCCAGCCACTTTAATAATGAAAAAATGTATGTAATAAATGTATCACTAGCCACTTTAAACAATGCCACTTTATATAATGTTTACACACCCTACATTACTCATCTCATATGTATATGTATATACTGTACTCTGTACCATCTACTGCATCTTGCCATCTTAATGTAATGTATCACTAGCCACTTTAAACAATGCCACTTTATGTTTCTATACCCTACATTACTCATCTCATATGTATATACTGTACTCTATACCATCTACTGCATCTTGCCATCTTTATGTAATACATGTATCACTAGCCACTTTAAACTATGCCACTTTTATATGTTTACATACCCTACATTACTCATCTCATATGTATATACTGTACTCTATACCATGCCCATGCAGTTCTGTACCATCACTCATTCATATATTTTTATGTACATATTCTTATTCATTCCTTTACACTTGTGTGTATGAGGTAGTTGTTGTGAAATTGGTAGGTTAGATTACTCGTTGGATATTACTGCATTGTGAACTAGAAGCACAAGCATTTCGCTACATTCTCATTAACATCTACTAACCATGTGTATGTGACAAATAAAATTTGATTTGATTTGATACAAACATCATCTCATCATGCTGTGGTCATTTGGGAGATCCTGTCTTCCTGTCATAAAGACAGATGGATCATAGCTGACTGTTCGTGACACTCAGCCATGATGACACATCATGGAATCCAATCATTTTACCGAAGGTTGGGTCCTGTGGTAATAATTACGCTGATGATAAACATCTGGCTAAAACACGCACAAATTCCTCTGGATTTGCAGGCTTGTCTGAGTTAACGGGGTCGGACACAACGGATTTGTGACAGAAACTCATTTGTTAGAGACTATTATAAGAGAGGGAGGAAGAGATCGTCCTGGAGTTTTCAATCTCATACTTTTAGAAAAAAGAGAAAGTCAGACAGAGAAAATGATAGGGGGAGAGAAAGAAAAATACTCCTAAACTCCCAGGAAAGGTATTCTGTTAATAGATGACTTCGCCAGGAACTACATGCAGGCAGAGTTAAATTGTCATTTGATGTGTAAAGTGTTTCTCATGGTGACAGTTCTGCCCTCATGTGTGATCTTGTCTGATGAGCTAGCGGATTGAGCTGTGTAGCATCAGCACCCTGTAATCACTCACCTGACAGCACACTATTACTGGTTGATAAGATTATTCTCAATTGAGCTCAACTTATTGTTCTCTTGCAAATCATGGCAGAGTGTGAGGAAAGGAAGGTTACTGTTATGTTCACATCAGCAACTATAATAACCATGTTTAAAAGGTTCAAACGTGAGGCCTGTCATGAAGTTTGTTCATGTCAATGAAACTTTCTTGAAGCACACCACTTCAAGTTGTGGTGTTTCAGCCCTGACCACCTTATAGTTTCAGCCCTGACCACCTTATAGTTTCAGCCCTGGCCACCTTATAGTTTCAGCCCTGACCACCTTATAGTTTCAGCCCTGACCACCTTATAGTTTCAGCCCTGACCACCTTATAGTTTCAGCCCTGACCACCTTATAGTTTCAGCCCTGACCCCCTTATAGTTTCAGCCCTGACCACCTTATAGTTCCAGCCCTGACCACCTTATCCCACTGAGCTAAAGCCAGTGCATTTTCTCTGGGAGCCATTACAAGTTTCATGTCTTTGGCAAGGTTATTGTAACTCCCCACATGAGAACGTTGGTCTGAATGGAGAATTTCCTGTCCTGTTAATAATCTACTTCCTGGATCATCAGGTATTATCAATTTGATATGGTCCATTTCATTTCAAATTTCAAACATAAACATTACTATATTACACTATACAGTGATTTCATTCTTTGGTTTTCCTGCTGCCCTTATTATATGAGCAGCTACATTATAATAACACACAGAGTATGTGTTGCACTGTATGTAGAGACTGTAGTGTAATGAGCATGTGTTGAAATGATCACGTTAATGTCATATAATTAGTACATATCCTGCAGTAGGACTGGTTAGCATCACTCTGCATGTTGCTTGCTTTCTGTTGCTCTCCCTCTCATTCAGGTAATATTACTACTGGCTATGATTAATGAAGGAGCATCTGGCTCGGAGCTGGAACAGGTACGCTGTGTGTGTGTGTGTGTGTGTGTGTGTGTGTGTGTGTGTGTGTGTGTGTGTGTGTGTGTGTGTGTGTGTGTGTGTGTGTGTGTGTGTGTGTGTGTGTGTGTGTGTGTGTGTGTGTGTGTGTCTAGATGACACAGATGTGTCCAATGAAAGTAATTTCACAGAACCACTGCCAATTAGATGTTATTACAGAAGGTATGTGGAGTACACCAACACGTGCACAAACACACACACACAAACAAACACGCATGTACACATATCTGTAGGTGCACACAGGAGTCTTTTAAACACACACACACACACACCATTAGATGGGGGCGAGGCCTGTATGTTTACGACGCTTTTCTCTTGAAAATTTCAGTTAAATGTCTCCGTATGCAGAGCGGCCGGTAGCCGAGTGCATTTGATATGAAAGGTGCTACTAGCAGACTGAGATAGGAATAGTAAAGGCAAAGATAGTACATTACAAAAGCCTCCCGGAAAACATATCCCACTAGGATATAACGTAGGCCTGCCGAGGATAAGATGAAAACGTGTTCAAACGTTCTAGATTTTCTTACAGCTTTCTTATCTCCCTCCGCGGTCCTGTTCGCTGGTGATGCTGACAAGCCATCCCGGACTTGTGTATCCATGTTTGTGTGTTAGGCTCATCCTATAGCAGATGGGGATTGATATGGGTCCAAGACAATACTGCCACTCGTGCCAGAAAGGGACAGTGGAGGAGAGAGAAAGAAAGAGAGGCAGAGAAATATATAAAAATGTATAAGTCTATACAGTATATATACAGTATATAGTACCAGTCAAAAGTGTGGAAACACCTACTCATTCCAGGGTTTTTCTTTATTCTTACTATTTTCTACATTGTTGAATAATAGTGAAAACATCAAAACTATGAAATAACACATGTGGAATCATGTAGTAACCAAATAAGTGTTATAAATAACTCAAAATATATTTTATATTTGAGATTATTCAAAGTAGCCACCCTTTGCCTTGATAACAGCTTTGCACACTCTTGGCATTCTCTCAACCAGTTTCATTAGGTAGTCAGCTGGAATGCATTTCAATTAACAGGTGTGCCTTGTTAAAAGTTCATTTGTGGAATTTCTTTCCTTCTTAATGCGTTTAAGCCAATCAGTTGTGTTGTGACAAGGTAGGGGTGTCACAGACTGTTACATTCTAGCATACACTATCCTCACTTATTTTAAATGCATTGTACTGTATACCAATTTCTACAGTTATATGTGCCAGAAATGTCTGTGCCATCTTTACTTCAAATTCTATCCACTGATATTAATATAGTATTGTGCAACCAGGTCTTAAATCCGTACAGATTTCATTAAAACCAACCCGATCTCACTCATTTTCTGTTTCTTAAAAAAAAAAAGTACAACACCCATGTATAACATAATGGTCAATATTACGTTGAATCAGGTATACACAGACAGGTTCACAAGTCTCGTCATTCCACTCCACTCCTATCATCTAAAGTTCTCCCATGCTACTTTCACACGCTATAAAAAGCAACACACATGGAGCTGAGAAAGAAAAGCTCCTCGAGATGAAACCTCAACACCATCAAGACGACCAAATGTTGTTTCCCTCCTTTTAATTGCCAGCTCTGATAGTTGGCCTCCTTGTTTAGCCATATAGCTGCTGTGCGTGCGTGCGTGCGTGCGTGCGCATGAATGTGTGAGTTCTGCTCCTCAAATCAGCAGGCAGACATGCTTACTTCCTCAGCAGATTGTTACGTTGGAGTCCTCGTTTGACGGTCCCGCCCTGTCTCTCTCTCATCCTCTTCCTCTCCCTCTTTCTTCTACTCCCTCTCTCTCTCTTCCTCTCCCTCTCTCTCTCTTCCTCTACCTCTCTCTCATATTCTACTCTCTCTCTTCCTCTCTCCCTGTCTCTCTCTCTTCCTCTACCTCTCTCTCATCTTCTACTCTCTCTCTTCCTCTCTCCCTGGCTCTCTCTCTTCCTCTCCTCTCTATCTCTCTCTCTATCTCTTCCTCTTCCTCTCTGCCTCTCTCTCTCTTCTCCCAGTCTCTCTCTGTTTCTCTCGCTCCCTGAGATCAGATCAGGAATCTGACAGGATATATCAGCAAGGCTGGGTGTAGAGAGTAAGAATGGTGTGGGAATGTCCCTGTGGTTTATCTGGGCTCCGGACCAATCCCGTCACAGAGAATCCCCTTCTGAAAGCCCAGTCCGAGACATAGACTAATTCCGACAGCAACCGGCCCAGCCTCTCCTTCTGGCTACTCCTAATACCACTAATACTGTTTATAACTGATACCGTCCAACTCTGTGCTCCTATTACAACTAGTGGTGAAAGTGAGCCCGTGCTGACCGGTATGAATAACATCTAATGTTCTACTTCTTGAATATCGTCACCTCACATCTTATAGAGTACCATCTTTAAAATACAAAGTCCCTGTAATAATGACCAAGAGTACTATTACTGTGCTCTACAGGGTGGCCACGCTAGCCACGTCTGTTTTGTTCGTTAGGAGCTGCAGTGCAGCATGTCAGGTCACATCAGCGCTTACATTCTCTTCTGTGAATCAATATACCACCATAGCTGCCGCCCTGTTCCGTTCGAGGGGGTTCACAAATGGACTGATGCTCATTGAAAATAAAAGTGTTTTAGTTTACTGTAATCTCGTTCTCTGGCTAGTCCAACTACAATAGAAAACAGATTCATTTCCCTGAACAAAAATATAAAAGCAACATGTAAAGTGTTGGTCCCATGTTTCACGAGCTGAAATAAAAGATCCCAGAAATGTTCCATACGCACAAAAAGCTTATTTCTCTGAAATGTTGTGCACAAATCTGTTTACATCCCTGTTAGTGAGCATTTCTCCGTTGCCAAGATAATCCATCCACCTGAAAGTTGTGGCATATCAAGAAGCTGATTAAACAGCATGATCATTACACACCTTGTGCTGGGGACAATAAAAGGCCATTCTAAAATTCTCAGTTTTGTCACACAACACAATGCCACATATATCACAAGTTTTGAGTGTGCAATAGGCATGCTGACTGCAGTTATGTCCACCTGAGCTGTTGCCAGAGAATTTAATGTTCATTTCTATACCATAAGCGTGAGTGTCCCATAGTGCACCATAGTGGCGGTGCGGTTATGGTATTGACAGGAATAAGCTACAGACAAAGAACACATGTGCATTTTATAGATGACAATTTGAATGCACAGAGATACCATGACGAGCTCCTGAGGCCCATTGTGATACCCATTTTGTTAAGGTATCGGTGACCAACAGATGCATATCTGTATTCCCAGCCATGTGAAATCCAGAGATTAGGGCCTCATGTATTTATTTCAATTGACTGATATCCTACTATGAACTGTAACTCAGTAAAATCCTTGAAATTGTTGCATGTTGTGTTTATATTTTTGTTCAGTATATAATTTTCACACAGTTGTATTTACTAAAACAAAAAGAGTGAGTGGGCAGGAAGATCAGTCACATCCCTTGTATTACAGTTCACTTAGGAAACATAGCCATGACATGTCTGACACTTAAACTATATTACAGCATTCAATATTACCCCCCCAAACTTCGAACAGAATAAAGTTTATGTTCCTTCCCTGTTTGTGCAATTAGATTACAATGCAATTGACTTTGTTAAATCAACATTAGCGGGATTATATTTTTGGCGCGACATAAATTGCTGTCAGTAACCTATTATGACAAGTCAGATTTAATAACACGTTATTTAAAGAACATTTAAAACATCAGAATATCATTTCAAGTAAGAGATACAATATAATAAAACAAAATACATTCAAAAATTATTCAAGGTTATTTGCTCGTTCTGATATTTCTTCATTTCGTTATTACTCTAGATTATATGTCTATTGTTTGTTTAATATTTTTTTTTATTGCTAAGTATTACTGCACTGTTGGAGCTAGCATTTCTCTACACCTGCGATAACATCTGCAAATCTGTGTTCACGACCAATAAACTTTGATTTATTTTACTGATTTACAAGTGACATGGGTAGAATAGTCCATAGTGAACTCCAATAGTAAATGTACATAAACCCTGTACATAAAAACATATTCTAATGTTCCCTGAAATTCAGAGATATCCATTTCCTTCCATTATGCATCTCCTAGTGTGTGTAACGTTTGAGTTAGAGATGTATGTAGATCGTAATTTATGATGAGAGGGGACATGTCTTAAACCTGCAATAAATCCTTGTGTCACACACCCTGCCCAGAGCCAACCACTGAATTTATAGACATCTTGAGAGTTATAAATGAAATACTCACAGGAGGGGAAATTGCTCCACATTGTTGTGCTATTGAACCATTAATTACTAAGCTAAAATCAATTAAGATAAATTGGTTTGGATGAACACATACATAACGTACTATAATATAATAATAATATATTGCATTGACAAATACTGATTCTGAAGCAGTGATTCTGTATCTCGCTCACTCTTCTCTCCCCCTCTCTCCACCCTGCAGCTGTCCTGGGCTGGTTTCTCAGGATGTGTGTGTGAGACGTCACTGCAGGCAGAGGAAGGGGCAGGGCATTGTGAAGCAGAGTGTTTCAGGGGCCTCAGCAGGACAGGACATGCTGCACCACGTCACGGCAACAAGGCCACCCTCTAACTCATGGTTTCCCAATCCTGCTCCTCCTGGGGACCCAAAGGTGTGCATGAGGGGCTAGACCCAAAGGTGTGCATGAGGGGCTAGACCCAAAGGGGTGCATGAGGGGCTAGACCCAAAGGGGTGCATGAGGGGCTAGACCCAAAGGGATGCATGAGGGGCTAGACCCAAAGGGGTGCATGAGGGGCTAGACCCAAAGGGGTGCATGAGGGGCTAGACCCAAAGGGGTGCATGAGGGGCTAGACCCAAAGGGGTGCATGAGGGTCTAGACCCAAAGGTGTGCATGAGGGGCTAGACCCAAAGGTGTGCATGAGGGGCTAGACCCAAAGGGGTGCATGAGGGGCTAGACCCAAAGGGGTGCATGAGGGGCTAGACCCAAAGGGGTGCATGAGGGGCTAGACCCAAAGGGGTGCATGAGGGGCTAGACCCAAAGGGGTGCATGAGGGGCTAGACCCAAAGGGGTGCATGAGGGGCTAGACCCAAAGGGGTGCATGAGGGGCTAGACCCAAAGGGGTGCATTGCTGTTCTTGCCCATTGCTTTGTCAACTGATCAACTAAGGCTTAAAGGGCCAATGCAGACATTTTTTCTCAATATCAAATCATTTCTGGGTAACAATGAAGTACCTTACTGTGATTGTTTTCAATTAAAATTATCAAAAAGAAACAAAAATGGCTTCTTGGCAAAGAGCAATTTCTCAAGCAAGAATTTTGCTAGGGCTGTCTGGGAGCGGTCTGGAAGGGAAAACGGAAAACTAGCTGTTTTTGGCAGAGAGGTTTAGAACTCTCTTTCTTATGTTTCTATTAACTAATTTACAGCCTGGTGATGTAGCCATGCCAAAACTCCATCCCACCAAAACAGGCTGAAATTTTAGGCATTAATTTTCAAACAGCTCTTACACTAAAAGAGGATTATACTACTTGTCCACAGTTTTTCCAACCTCATAGTGTGGGCATGTATATAAAACACAGGGAAATCACGTTTTGACTGAGAAATCAGATGTGTTAGTTCTGGGCTAGAACAAGGACCAGGCTAGGGTAACACTGTTGACTCATAAATGAAAGAATGCAATCATCCCTTTTCCTATTTGTATCATTTAAATGCAGACATGTCAATCTGTTTTAATGTATTGGGATCAGTCCAGTTTTTCTGGGGCTAATGCTTGGAGATGGAATGCGGGAGGCTTGTGTTTTCTACTGATCATCTGTCCTGAGGCTGAGTTCGGATTGTGCTCTAGCACTACACAGCGGATTAATATAACCAGACCTTGATGATGAGTTGGGAAACACTTATATTGACAACCAATTTAGATATGTAGGACCCTGCGGAACACGGAAGCCTCTCGCTAGAGCCTGTCTCCTTTTCGTTCAGCGCGGAGAGGGAGAGAGGGAGAGTGAAAGAGTGTGAGAGAATATGAGAGAGAGAAAGAGAGAGAGACAGAGCGCTGACTCCTCCTCGTTCTCCGGTGTCAAAGTTGACATCAGCCCTGGAGCCGAGTCGAACAGGAGCCTCGTGCGTGAACGGGAGAGCGAGCTCACATCTTTCAGTGGCGAATGCTGCACGGAGTTATGTACCTCGCGCTGCCTTGCCCTCTGAACTGCCTGCCGTCATGGATTGCAACCCGCGCGCGAAACCAATACTACTTTTTATTCTACTGTTCATCTTGTCGTTTATCCGCTCAGCACTTCTGATCATCCACCCGTCCAATGAAGGTAAGAGTAAGTGAGAGAGGGCCGGACATAAAGAAAGAGAGAGTGTGAGATCCATGTAAGAAAAGTGTTCGCTCACAGACAGAGCTATAGTACATCTTGCTGCAGCGGCTCGTCTCACAGTCTGGACGGCATGCATTTGAAGGAAGGTGGTTCTGACTGCGCTGATGCTGTGGATGCAATGGACAGGATATGTCATGTTAGACCATTCGATAATGTCCAAATATTGCCATGGCGGTATTTTAGCACATTTGTAAATAACAGTTTAATTAGTTTAACCCACTGTGATGTGTGTTGACCCAAGCTTCAATGCGATAGAAGGATTGATGCACGGACTCGGTGTGGCGTTTTAAACCCTCATTAAGAGTTATTGACCGGCTGGTAAATCGGTGGAAACTGGAATCGGATGGGGGGGATCACGATAATCAGCTGGGGGGCATCACGATAATCAGCTTTGGACAGTTAACACCGGGCTTCCCGTGCATCTAGGTTGGAAGTATCGTTTGGCATGCCATAGTTCTTCTCCAAATAGTGAGAATAATAGCCTACATTTTGAAACGCAGATGACAAAGTGTAGATGTTGATGTTTGGTGTTATTACTCACAAATGCCCATGTAGGCTATTGTCCCATAACAATACGGAGTAGAAGCAGGCAATCCAAGCGCGGCATCCCACAGTAAAGGACCAGGGCAGGCAGTGGACCCCCGTTTAGCTTCTTACCCAAGCTGATCAGACATTAGCCTAAATAGATGTGATTTGGAAAATGCAGCCGATTCATATTCATTAGTATTCATTCACACGGATGGTGTATTGGATTATATCAATATAGCCCACTTTATTGAGCCGTGTTGGAAGGAACACGCACACTCTAAAGAATAATAATAATCCCTTAGCGCAAGGAATCATCCACTCGATATTTCCATTGATTAACCCATTGACTACTTTTTCTTAAATAGGCCAATCTCGACAGGTTGTTTATTATCGCTCGCACATGCGCGCGCGTGCACATACACACACACACACACACACACACAGGCGCAAATGATGAGATGACTGGCCTATAGTTCCAAAGGGCAAGGCTAATCTGTAATTGCACTTTGATTACGAAATTAATGTAGGCTACATGGACCGTCGATTGTCAGACAGAGCCAAATACTAATCAAGGGGTGAGCTCAGTAAAATGTAATGATTTATTGTCATGCTATAAATGAGTTGTTACTACATGGGAATAATTCAAAGTAGAGAACATGTAATATAATATTTAAAAAATGTTAAATTACGAATTGTAACATATTTCAATTGTTAACATACTGGCATAGGCCTATATGCAATTGAAGTGAATAGTTGAAGACATTGAACAACCGTTAACATGCGAGCGACTAGACTGCATTTCCCCGGCGTATTCTTTGTTGCAACAACGTGGCAGTACATCATGTACGCCTATACAGCTTTCATGGGCGACCAGCATCACGTGTGTGCTCTTCTTGTAGGGAAGCACAACGCTTGAATAGGCCTATAAAAAAATGGCTTGCGAATATATGGCATCAAAATGAACAACGAATACTGCTCAAATGTCAGATTAGGCCTATGGGCCATGCACCGTGAGTGGTCAAAGTTTAGGCCCCATAAAACAATTTCTGTCTTTGGGTAATACGTTCGCCTAGATTTAAACCCATATCATAGCAATTTAACATGGTCAATGTATTATAATGTATTATACCGGGAAGGAGTTATTATTTCTACAAAGCGGTTAGTCCTCGCTCCATGCATGTAGACTATACTGCACGCGCCTGCCGCCTCTTCCCATCTTCTTTATATTATTGTCTAACTCACAGGCCGTCAGTCTATCACCGGTTAATAAACCAAACTTGGAGATTATGAAGTGACTTTTGTTTTTCGATTTGATATATTGGCTAATTAAATGCAAGGGTCTCTGGCATTAATCTGTGTCTTTTGTTTTCAGAAACTTTAGATATTTTGAGATGATTTCATCTTTGATATTTTCGATGAAACAGCACGTGAATAGCCTATCGACTTCTGCTTTTACTGTTTCGTACTTTTATTCACCTCACTATTTCCAGGAGCCCACACAGCTCGATTTCACACAGCTCGGGCCAGTCCTCGACATAGCCTACAGTATTGAAGTCAAATAAATATAGGCCTAGTCATTCCATTTTTTTATGTTCGCCTAATGATTGTTTAGGCCTATTTAGGCTGTTTATGAACTGATGTCTTGTTCATGAAGTTCGGTCTGTGTCTCGTATTGGGGTTAATGTAAGCTATGTAGATGCAATTTAGTCGATTTGTAGGCCTAGTTGATATGTACAATTTGTGTTCAGGAAATATTGTTGTAGCCTCCACTCAACCCGAGGACAATTACAGGGTATAGGTCTACCCGGTGATAAACCTATTACTTATTATTTATGACGTCTGCTATGGTGTGCACCTAATGATGGCTGTCCCGCAACACCCTGTCTGTCTGCCAGGGAGTGTCAGTGTCGAGCCGTTCTCACCGTGAAGCCTCACAAGCTCTTGCATATTCCATCTGTAATAATAGAACTATTAAACACCCTTCTATCAGAAACAGAAAGCTCATGCTCCGCAGAGGAGAGGAGAGAGGAATTGTCTCCCTTGTTTAATACTGTTTTTGTGCTCGAGGCACGGTGTCATCATGGCCCGGTCAAGTCAGAAACCCCCTCCCTTTCACAGGCTACTAAAGTCCCTCTCATAAATCAAATGTTTAGCACAAATCCAAATTCTCTACGTTTATTTCAACATTGAAACAACGTGGAACTATCATATCGGTTTATTTGCGTTTAAGAGTGTATAACTAAAAATGGGGACATGGCTATAAAAGTTTAGCTTATTTTAGTAGGCCTAGGCTATTGCCTCGCCCGAAAAATGTAGGTTAGGTCTATGCATCTATATTTTCAGGAAAATATGTATTTGATAGGCTACATATCTGTGAAGAAAATGTTTACATGTTGACAACGACAATTAACCTTATTTATAAATTGACCATATCATTTTAAAGTGAACCGAAAATAAACTATGGGCCTAGACTATAGGCCAGGCACATCTAGGGTTGATAACTCTGCAAGTAGCCTACGTGTTAGAATGTTGTTATTTAGCCCAAATGTGTTATTTATAAAAAATGTAAGTTTCCTCTGTCTGTTGGTCAGCGTGACCACATGCAGATTCTGTTGTGGTTTAAGCTTACTCTTTTTAGGACATCCTTTAACGTCCTTTTGGAAATATTCACTGCGTTTTGTTGCCAGATATCATATAATCTATCATTTCAGAGCAAAGAAAGTCGTAAATCAACTACAGTAGTAATGCAGTCCAACCACTCTTCAAACCGTAACGCCCTACTTTGGGGCTTCGAGCGGAACCACGACTCGCATGGGCTGCATTATATAAAACCCATACTCTAAAATAATACACTGTGATATAGGCGTATTTAGGACAACTTGACCATGTGTGTGTGTTTTGTGATAAGTTAAAGAGTAAGGGCAAGGAAAACGTGGAAGTTTTAGACGTTTAAAACTAGCCTATTTCATGAAGACTAAGATTCTATGTCACCTTTAATGGTTCTCAGAATGTAGAGGTTAATCATGGTAATTATAATAACGATAATTACACAGGTTATTCATCATTATCATTAATTATAGGCCTAATGATTCTGATGATGACAATACTCTTTATAATTAGCCTAAATATATGTTTTATTCTTATTGCTATCTTCTAGCTCCTCTTGTGTTTATTTATGGTGAAAGAAAAACGTTTTCAACAACTTCGACGAGGTACAATTTCAACATACACGCACATGCTTCGCATTACGCATGACCGGCATTTTCATGTCAAAATGAAGATTTTAGGGATCCGAAGTTTGCCTATCAGGCCTACAAATGTTCATTTATTTATTTACTTTGGCCTGTATTTTTGTATTTATTTGATTGTTTCGTTTGAATTAACTGAGGCCTTTTGCAACACCGGGAAAGTTGAGCCATGCTCTAGTTTCCCCTCCTCGTTATGGCCTACTGTCCCTGAATGAGGGTATTGTTTTTTCTTCAGGACATTGTGAGATCTTCTCATTGCACTTAAAACCAATTTGAACTGACCCCATGAAAAATGTATATATTTTTTCAGATAAATATATTGGTAACGTTTTAGCAGCACATTTTACTATTTTACAAGCTATAGCCTATGAATGATTGATTGTTGATTGTGTTCTAAGGCGGAGGCCTACTGCTTGGTCAGATTATTCTGTGAGATACCAACATTTAGTGATGTGATTTATTCCCACTTTCCATAGGCTAATGGTTGTTTTTATAGAAAATATAGAATACATCAAAATAAAGAAAACGATTTGTGGAATGTACCATACCATAGAATATACGCATAATTCGAGTTGAATTATATGCTGTTCAGAGAAAACAATTCAGTATAGGCCTATCCAGAATTGTATCACCATATCCATATTATGATCATGGTTTCAATATGACTTTGATCAAATGCATATTGGCCCACATGCTATTAGTCATTACAGACTGCCTATATTGCTACACACGTGTTTACAGAAACAAATACATTTTCTGCCATTCAGCAGTGCTTGTGTAAATCCTGGACAAACTTTGGTGAGCTACTATACTGTGTTCCGTATTGCGCTTAATATACCGCAGGAGTAGGCTAACGGAGAAAGTAGCCTGATATGGCCGCTTTTAGGACTGTTCGTTTTAGGGGGGATAATTTGGCATGAAGTTATGTCATATTCAGATATTGTATTGGCTGATTCGGAGCGATTCTTGCACCAAACGGATCAGTGTATTTTCTCAGTGTAAATGTGTCTTTGAGTGAGTGCGCAGCATAAAATGAGAGAATGGCTCTGTATGTGTGCGTGTGTGAATGTAGGCGACAGTAGTGAGTCTGTATGCGTGGTGCTTGGTATGGTTTCCCTCCCTGCCCGGGCGTCGGTATTTTTAGCGGGTGGCAGGAGGCCTTGCCCAGGGAGGCTAGAGCAGTAACCCGCTGGGAGGAACAGGCTTGTGAGCGATGGCACCTGGGGGTGGGGGGGTGGAGGGGGGGGGGGGGGGGCGCTTACACATGTTCCCACTTTAAAAATAGTGCTCTCTGTGTGTTTGTGTGTGAGTTGTGTTTGTGTGGGAGGCCTGTAGGAAGCAGTGTGAAGAGTGCTGTTATCTAATATCTCACAATAAATCAGTATTAGAGAGAGAGAGAGAGAGAGAGAGAGAGTGTTTACATGCAAGTATGAGCTGTGAGAGGGGAACCAGCAGCAGCATCAGACACAGCCACACTCAGTTTGAATAATTCATGATGGGAGGAGAACACTTCACCCTGAACACACAGTCACAACCTGCAGACATGCCTGGCTGCAGACAGACTACTGCAGCCCTACACAACCTGCAGTCACAGACTACTGCAGCCCTACACAACCTGCAGTCACAGACTCCTGCAGCCCTACACAACCTGTAGTCACAGACTACTGCAGCCCTACACAACCTGTAGTCACAGACTACTGCAGCCCTACACAACCTGCAGTCACAGACTACTGCAGCCCTACACAACCTGTAGTCACAGACTACTGCAGCCCTACACAACCTGCAGTCACAGACTCCTGCAGCCCTACACAACCTGCAGTCACAGACTCCTGCAGCCCTACACAACCTGCAGTCACAGACTCCTGCAGCCCTACACAACCTGCAGTCAAAGACTCCTGCAGCCCTACACAACCTACAGTCACAGACTCCTGCAGCCCTACACAACCTGCAGTCACAGACTACTGCAGCCCTACACAACCTGCAGTCACAGACTCCTGCAGCCCTACACAACCTGCAGTCACAGACTACTGTAGCCCTACACAACCTGCAGTCGCAGACTCCTGCAGCCCTACACAACCTGCAGTCGCAGACTCCTGCAGCCCTGCAGTCACAGACTCCTGCAGCCCTACACAACCTGTAGTCACAGACTACTGCAGCCCTACACAACCTGCAGTCACAGACTCCTGCAGCCCTACACAACCTGCAGTGACAGACTCCTGCAGCCCTACACAACCTGCAGTCACAGACTACTGCAGCCCTACACAACCTGCAGTCACAGACTACCGCAGATGCTAACACACACACAACCTGCAGTCACAACAGGTGGGTTCCAGATTCCAGAGAGCCTATACATATTCTGTGCTGACCTGAGTAGACTAGAAGATTCCTATATCATTTTGATGTGTTTCTGCAGACACTGTGCCCACTGCCCAGCCTGTCTGCCTACAGCTCGGTGTACAACTTACTGCTGAGCTGAAATCTTCAATAAATACTCATTCAGATGGACATGTTGGGCCTGTGGGTCTACTGCCTGTCTCTGTCTCTCCTATATTGATTCACCTGGCTGCCTTCATGTGGGTTGTTCCCAGACCAGAGACCAGAGACCAGAGACCAGAGACCAGCAGTAGCCAACTCAGACTGCTCTTAATACTGTTTCTTACTGTTAGTTACCGTAAAGAGCCCTGCGTTCTGACACTCTGAGGTTGACTAACTGGGTAGACACACTGACGCGAGAGTGTGTGAGCGTTTTGTGTGAGTGTTCTTGCATTCGTTTGTGCATCTTTGTGTAATGAGTGTGTGCATGTGGACCTTCACGTGCATGTACACGTGTGTGTGTTAGTGCGTGGGATTTTGGTGGAGATTTCCGGCCCTTGCAGCTGGAGAAGCAGCGTCAGATAGAGCCATCTCATTTTCTGCTCTCATATTCCCCACGCTTAGCTCAATTTGAGACGGGGTCTGGCTCGTTGAGAAATGTAAATTGGAACCAATGGAGCTAGATACTGCACTGCTATAATCTGACAGGAGCAGATAGCTTTATTAGCTCTAATAGGAGTCTGTCTTCTGAATGTGTGTGTGTGTGTGTGTGTGTGCGTGTGTGTGTGCGTGTGTGTGTGTGTGTGTGTGCGCGTGTGTGTGTGTGCGTGTGTGTGTGCGTGTGTGTGTGTGTGTGTGCGTGCGTCCCTGTGCCCTGACCGCCAGCTGCTTGGCTAGAACTCAGGTGAGCCTCAATTTTGTGGGTATCACCTAATAGTATTTATTTTCCTCTCCCCTATCTATACTCCACCCTGTACTCTCTCTCTATACTCCACCCTGTACTCTCTCTCTATACTCCACCCTGTACTCTCTCTATACTCCACCCTGTACTCTCTCTCTATACTCCACCCTGTACTCTCTCTCTCTATACTCCACCCTGTACTCTCTCTCTATACTCCACCCTGAACTCTCTCTATACTCCACCCTGTACTCTCTCTCTATACTCCACCCTGTACTCTCTCTCTATACTCCACCCTGTACTCTCTCTCTCTATACTCCACCCTGTACTCTCTCTCTATACTCCACCCTGTACTCTCTCTCTCTATACTCCACCCTGTACTCTCTCTCTATACTCCACCCTGAACTCTCTCTCTATACTCCACCCTGAACTCTCTCTATACTCCACCCTGAACTCTCTCTCTATACTCCACCCCGAACTCTCTCTCTATACTCCACCCTGAACTCTCTCTATACTCCACCCTGTACTCTCTCTCTATACTCCACCCTGTACTCTCTCTCTATACTCCACCCTGTACTCTCTCTTTACTTCACCCTGTACTCTCTCTCTCTATACTCCACCCTGTACTCTCTCTATACTCCACCCTGTACTCTCTCTATACTCCACCCTGTACTCTCTCTCTATACTCCACCCTGAACTCTCTCTCTATACTCCACCCTGTACTCTCTCTATACTCCACCCTGTACTCTCTCTCTCTCTATACTCCACCCTGTACTCTCTCTCTACTCCACCCTGAACTCTCTCTATACTCCACCCTGTACTCTCTCTATACTCCACCCTGTACTCTCTCTCTATACTCCACCCTGTACTCTCTCTCTATACTCCACCCTGTACTCTCTCTCTACTCCACCCTGTACTCTCTCTATACTCTACCCTGTACTCTCTCTCTATACTCCACCCTGTACTCTCTCTCTATACTCCACCCTGAACTCTCTCTATACTCCACCCTGGACTCTCTCTATACTCCACCCTGAACTCTCTCTCTATACTCCACCCTGTACTCTCTCTATACTCCACCCTGTACTCTCTCTCTATACTCCACCCTGTACTCTCTCTCTCTATACTCCACCCTGTACTCTCTCTCTCTATACTCCACCCGGTACTCTCTCTCTATACTCCACCCTGTACTCTCTCTCTCTATACTCCACCCTGTACTCTCTCTCTCTATACTCCACCCTGTACTCTCTCTCTATACTCCACCCTGTACTCTCTCTCTATACTCCACCCTGTACTCTCTCTCTATACTCCACCCTGTACTCTCTCTCTCTATACTCCACCCTGTACTCTCTCTCTATACTCCACCCTGTACTCTCTCTCTCTATACTCCACCCTGTACTCTCTCTCTATACTCCACCCTGTACTCTCTCTTTCTATACTCCACCCTGTACTCTCTCTCTATACTCCACCCTGAACTCTCTCTATACTCCACCCTGGACTCTCTCTATACTCCACCCTGAACTCTCTCTCTATACTCCACCCTGTACTCTCTCTCTATACTCCACCCTGTACTCTCTCTCTCTATACTCCACCCTCTACTCTCTCTATACTCCACCCTGAACTCTCTCTCTACTCCACCCTGTACTCTATACTCCACCCTGTACTCTCTCTATACTCCACCCTGTACTCTCTCTCTACTCCACCCTGTACTCTCTCTATACTCCACCCTGTACTCTCTCTCTATACTCCACCCTGAACTCTCTCTATACTCCACCCTGGACTCTCTCTATACTCCACCCTGAACTCTCTCTCTATACTCCACCCTGTACTCTCTCTATACTCCACCCTGTACTCTCTCTCTATACTCCACCCTGTACTCTCTCTATACTCCACCCTGAACTCTCTCTCTATACTCCACCCTGAACTCTCTCTATACTCCACCCTGTACTCTCTCTCTATACTCCACCCTGAACTCTCTCTATACTCCACCCTGAACTCTCTCTATACTCCACCCTGTACTCTCTCTCTATACTCCACCCTGAACTCTCTATATACTCCACCCTGAACTCTCTCTATACTCCACCCTGAACTCTCTCTATACTCCACCCTGAACTCTCTCTATACTCCACCCTGAACTCTCTCTATACTCCACCCTGAACTCTCTCTATACTCCACCCTGTACTCTCTCTATACTCCACCCGGAACTCTCTCTATACTCCACCCTGAACTCTCTCTATACTCCACCCTGAACTCTCTCTATACTCCACCCTGTACTCTCTCTATACTCCACCCTGTACTCTCTCTATACTCCACCCTGTACTCTCTCTCTATACTCCACCCTGAACTCTCTCTATACTCCACCCTGAACTCTCTCTATACTCCACCCTGAACTCTCTCTATACTCCACCCTGTACTCTCTCTATACTCCACCCTGAACTCTCTCTCTATACTCCACCCTGTACTCTCTCTATACTCCACCCTGTACTCTCTCTCTATACTCCACCCTGAACTCTCTCTATACTCCACCCTGAACTCTCTCTATACTCCACCCTGTACTCTCTCTCTATACTCCACCCTGAACTCTCTCTATACTCCACCCTGAACTCTCTCTATACTCCACCCTGTACTCTCTCTCTATACTCCACCCTGAACTCTCTCTATACTCCACCCTGAACTCTCTCTATACTCCACCCTGAACTCTCTCTATACTCCACCCTGAACTCTCTCTATACTCCACCCTGAACTCTCTCTATACTCCACCCTGAACTCTCTCTATACTCCACCCTGTACTCTCTCTATACTCCACCCTGAACTCTCTCTATACTCCACCCTGAACTCTCTCTATACTCCACCCTGAACTCTCTCTATACTCCACCCTGTACTCTCTCTATACTCCACCCTGTACTCTCTCTATACTCCATCCTGTACTCTCTCTCTATACTCCACCCTGAACTCTCTCTATACTCCACCCTGAACTCTCTCTATACTCCACCCTGAACTCTCTCTATACTCCACCCTGTACTCTCTCTATACTCCACCCTGAACTCTCTCTATACTCCACCCTGTACTCTCTCTATACTCCACCCTGTACTCTCTCTCTATACTCCACCCTGTACTCTCTCTATACTCCACCCTGTACTCTCTCTATACTCCACCCTGAACTATCTCGCTATACTCCACTATGTACTCAAAATATGCTTTTTCCCTGCTCTGTGACATTCTGTTGTATCACTAGTGACACTCCAGCCAAGCAGAGCCCCGGGGTCACAGCTCTTATCATACTGTTCTGTCTTAGTAATTACAATACACTTCCCTCACACTTTCCAGATCTCAGAATCCCTGGAATTGTGAGAGGCTTAATTCATTTGAGAATGCATTGAAACCTAGAATTGGTGACATAATCTTATCATTTCCATATTTATAGTGTAATAATGAATGTTGTTCATATGCACACTTAGAGCCCATGATTTATCTGAAAGCATCAAGGTTCCTTTATAATGAAAGTGACAGTTAAGGCTCAGACACACCAATAGCGTCTGCCTGCCGAGAGTACTTTTCCAACTGAGAAAATGTCGGCAGGCAGACATCAACAGCTGAGCGATCGGTAGACCAATGGGTGCGATGTGTTCAACTCTTTACAGGCGCATAGAGATTTTAGATGCAAAGATTCGTAACAGCAAGTGTGGTTTTCTGACCCCGCTGTGTGTATCAGTACCAGTCAGAGGAGGTTCACACAGCTGTAGCAGTGTGGTTTTCTGACCCCGCTGTGTGTATCAGTACCAGTCAGAGGAGGTTCACACAGCTGTAGCAGTGTGGTTTTCTGACCCCGCTGTGTGTATCAGTACCAGTCAGAGGAGGTTCACACAGCTGTAGCAGTGTGGTTTTCTGACCCCGCTGTGTGTATCAGTACCAGTCAGAGGAGGTTCACACAGCTGTAGCAGTGTGGTTTTCTGACCCCGCTGTGTGTATCAGTACCAGTCAGAGGAGGTTCACACAGCTGTAGCAGTGTGGTTTTCTGACCCCGCTGTGTGTATCAGTACCAGTCAGAGGAGGTTCCCACAGCTGTAGCAGTGTGGTTTTCTGACCCCGCTGTGTGTATCAGTACCAGTCAGAGGAGGTTCACACAGCTGTAGCAGTGTGGTTTTCTGACCCCGCTGTGTGTATCAGTACCAGTCAGAGGAGGTTCACACAGCTGTAGCAGTGTGGTTTTCTGACCCCGCTGTGTGTATCAGTACCAGTCAGAGGAGGTTCACACAGCTGTAGCAGTGTGGTTTTCTGACCCCGCTGTGTGTATCAGTACCAGTCAGAGGAGGTTCACACAGCTGTAGCAGTGTGGTTTTCTGACCCCGCTGTGTGTATCAGTACCAGTCAGAGGAGGTTCCCACAGCTGTAGCAGTGTGGTTTTCTGACCCCGCTGTGTGTATCAGTACCAGTCAGAGGAGGTTCCCACAGCTGTAGCAGTGTGGTTTTCTGACCCCGCTGTGTGTATCAGTACCAGTCAGAGGAGGTTCACACAGCTGTAGCAGTGTGGTTTTCTGACCCCGCTGTGTGTATCAGTACCAGTCAGAGGAGGTTCACACAGCTGTAGCAGTGTGGTTTTCTGACCCCGCTGTGTGTATCAGTACCAGTCAGAGGAGGTTCACACAGCTGTAGCAGTGTGGTTTTCTGACCCCGCTGTGTGTATCAGTACCAGTCAGAGGAGGTTCCCACAGCTGTAGCAGTGTGGTTTTCTGACCCCGCTGTGTGTATCAGTACCAGTCAGAACAGCCTCCCAGGTTGCTACAGACCCAGAATCTCCTGCTTGGATCCCCTCATCATGGAGCACAAAGCAGCAGGCTGTCTCTGTTTGGTTAGATTTAGGAAGTGCTCAGAGGGTAACTGGCCGTGTGTGTGCGTGTGTGTGCGTTTGTGAGCATGTTTGTGTGTGTGTTCTAAGGAGTCCTGAGGAATGTTGAACAGCTAGGTAAATAAATACTATCCTGATCCCGGTCCTTGAAGGCCAGGTTTAGATGAGTGGACTAACTAGACATCAGAAGGATATATATTCATAATGTACAGTGGGTATAGAAAGTCACCCCCCTTTTCAAAATGTTCACCTTTTGTTGACTTACAGCCTGAAATGAAAACACATCAAATCAGACTTTTCCCGGCTTTATTTACACACAGTAACCCACAACATCCAAGCATATGTTTTTCTCCAAAAATGTCTGAAAATGTATTTAATTGAAAACAGTAAAATAGCCTATTTGGATAAGTGAACACCCCCCTGAGTTAATACTTGGTAGAACCAAGTAAATTGAATTACAGCCATGAGTCTCTTTGAATACGTCTCTACTAACTTTGCACACCTTGACTGCAATATTTGCCCATTCTTCCTTGCCGAATTGTTGAAGCTCAGTCAAATTGCCATGTGACCGTTCATGGACTGCACTCTTCAAGTCATTCCACAGATTCTTGATGGGATTTAGGTCAGGGCTCTGACTAGGCCACTCAAGGACATTCACCTTTTGTCCTTCAGCCACTGTACTGTTGCTTTGGCGGGGTGCTTTGGGCCATTGTCATGTGATCCATCTTCCCATTTTCAACTTCGTGGCAGAGAGCTGCAGGTTTTCCTCAAGAATCTGTCGGTATTTTGCACTGTCCATTTCCCCTTCTATCCTGACAAGTGCTCCAGTCCCTGCTGAAGAGAAACACCCCCACAACAGGATGCTGCCACCCCCGTGTTGTACTGTAGGCATGGTGTTCTTTACTGTAGGCATGGTGTTCTTTACTGTAGGCATGGTGTTCTTTACTGTAGACATGGTGTTCTTTACTGTAGGCATGGTGTTCTTTACAGTAGGCATGGTGTTCTTTACTGTAGGCATGGTGTTCTTTACTGTAGGCATGGTGTTCTTTACAGTAGACATGGTGTTCTTTACTGTAGACATGGTGTTCTTTACTGTAGGCATGGTGTTCTTTACTGTAGACATGGTGTTCTTTACTGTAGACACGGTGTTCTTTACTGTAGACACGGTGTTCTTTACTGTAGGCACGGTGTTCTTTACTGTAGACATGGTGTTCTTTACTGTAGGCATGGTGTTCTTTACTGTAGACACGGTGTTCTTTACTGTAGGCACGGTGTTCTTTACTGTAGACACAGTGTTCTTTACTGTAGGCACGGTGTTCTTTACTGTAGACATGGTGTTCTTTACTGTAGGCATGGTGTTCTTTAGCGTAGACATGGTGTTCTTTACTGTAGGCATGGTGTTCTATACTGTAGACATGGTGTTCCTTACTGTAGGCATGGTGTTCTTTACTGTAGACATGGTGTTCTTTACTGTAGGCATGGTGTTCTTTATTGTAGACATGGTGTTCTTTACTGTAGGCATGGTGTTCTTTACTGTAGACGTGGTGTTCTTTACTGTAGGCATGGTGTTCTTTACAGTAGGCATGGTGTTCTTTACTGTAGACATGGTGTTCTTTACTGTAGGCATGGTGTTCTATACTGTAGGCATGGTGTTCTTTACTGTAGACATGGTGTACTTTACTGTAGGCATGGTGTTCTTTACTGTAGGCATGCTGTTCTTTACTGTAGGCATGGTATTCTTTACTGTAGACATGGTGTTCTTTACTGTAGGCACGGTGTTCTTTACTGTAGACATGGTGTTCTTTACTGTAGGCATGGTGTTCTTTAGAGTAGACATGGTGTTCTTTACTGTAGGCATGGTGTTCTTTACTGTAGACGTGGTTTTCTTTACTGTACACGTGGTGTTCTTTACTGTAGACGTGGTGTTCTTTACTGTAGACATGGTGTTCTTTACTGTAGGCATGGTGTTCTTTACTGTAGACATGGTGTTCTTTACTGTAGGCATGGTGTTCTTTACTGTAGGCATGCTGTTCTTTACTGTAAGCATGGTATTCTTTACTGTAGACACGGTGTTCTTTACTGTAGGCACGGTGTTCTTTACTGTAGACATGGTGTTCTTTACTGTAGACATGGTGTTCTTTACTGTAGACATGGTGTTCTTTACTGTAGGCATGGTGTTCTTTACTGTAGACTTGGTGTTCCTTACTGTAGGCATGGTGTTCTTTACTGTAGGCATGGTGTTCTTTACTGTAGACATGGTGTTCCTTACTGTAGGCATGGTGTTCTTTACTGTAGGCATGGTGTGCTTTACTTTAGTCATTGTGTTCTTTACTGTAGACATGGTGTTCTTTACTGTAGACATGGTGTTCTTTACTGTAGACATGGTGTTCTATACTGTAGACATGGTGTTCTTTACTGTAGACATGGTGTTCTTTACTGTAGTCATGGTGTTCTTTACTGTAGACATGGTGTTCTTTACTGTAGACATGGTGTTCTTTACTGTAGGCATGGTGTGCTTTACTTTAGTCATGGTGTTCTTTACTGTAGACATGGTGTTCTTTACTGTAGACATGGTGTTCTTTACTGTAGGCATGGTGTGCTTTACTTTAGTCATGGTGTTCTTTACTGTTGGCATGGTGTTCTTTACTGTAGACATGGTGTTCTTTACTGTAGTCATGGTGTTCTTTACTGTAGTCATGGTGTTCTTTACTGTAGGCATGGTGTTCTTTACTGTAGTCATGGTGTTCTTTACTGTAGGGATGGTGTTCTTTACTGTAGTCATGGTGTTCTTTACTGTAGACATGGTGTTATTTACTGTAGTCATGGTGTTCTTTACTGTAGACATGGTGTTCTTTACTGTAGGCATGGTGTTCTTTACTGGAGGGATGGTGTTCTTTGGGTGGAATGATGTATTCATAAGGGCACAAGGCAGAGAGACAGGAAACACAGGGATAAATACATTGGCACAGAGAGACAGGAAACACAGGGATAAACACACTGGTACAGAGAGACAGGAAACACAGGGATAAATACACTGGTACAGAGAGACAGGAAACACAGGGATAAATACATTGGCACTGAGAGACAGGAAACACAGGGATAAATACACAGGTACAGAGAGACAGGAACCACAGGGATAAATACACTGGCACAGAGAGACAGGAAACACAGGGATAAATACACTGGCACAGAGAGACAGGAAACACAGGGATAAATACACTGGCACAGAGAGACAGGAAACACAGGGATAAATACACTGGCACAGAGAGATAGGAAACACAGGGATAAATACACTGGCACAGAGAGACAGGAAACACAGGGATAAATACACTGGCACAGAGAGACAGGAAACACAGTGATAAATACACTGGCACAGAGACAGGAAACACAGAGATAAATACACTGGTACAGAGTGACAGGAAGCACAGGGATAAATGCACTGGTACAGAGAGAGAGGAAACACAGGGATAAATACACTGTCACAGAGAGACAGGAAACACAGGGATAAATACACTGGCACAGAGAGACAGGAAACACAGGGATAAATACACTGGCACAGAGAGACAGGAAACACAGGGATAAATACACTGGCACAGAGAGACAGGAAACACAGGGATAAATACACTGGCACAGAGAGACAGGAAACACAGGGATAAATACACTGGCACAGAGAGACAGGAAACACAGTGATAAATACACTGGCACAGAGACAGGAAACACAGAGATAAATACACTGGTACAGAGTGACAGGAAGCACAGGGATAAATACACTGGTACAGAGAGAGAGGAAACACAGGGATAAATACACTGGCACAGAGAGACAGGAAACACAGGGATAAATACACTGGCACAGAGAGACAGGAAACACAGGGATAAATACACTGGCACAGAGAGACAGGAAACACAGGGATAAATACACTGGCACAGAGAGACAGGAAACACAGGGACAAATACACTGGCACAGAGAGACAGGAAACACAGGGATAAATACACTGGCACAGAGAGACAGGAAACACAGGGATAAATACACTGGCACGAGACAGGAAACACAGGGATAAATACACTGGCACAGAGAGACAGAAAACACAGGGATAAATACACTGGCACAGAGAGACAGGAAACACAGGGATAAATACACTGGCACAGAGAGAGAGGAAACACAGGGATAAATACACTGGTACAGAGAGACTGGAAACACAGGGATAAATACACTGGCACAGAGAGACAGGAAACAGGGATAAATACACTGGTACAGAGAGACAGGAAACACAGGGATAAATACACTGGCACAGAGAGACAGGAAACACAGGGATAAATACACTGGCACAGAGAGACAGGAAACACAGGGATAAATACACTGGCACAGAGAGACAGGAAACACAGGGATAAATACACTGGGTAAAATAAGCCACACTGTCACGTCTTCTAGGAGTAGTGGGTTTGGAGTCTTCTAGGAGTAGTGGGGTTGGAGTCTTCTAGGAGTAGTAGGTTTGGAGTCTTCTAGGAGTAGTGGGTTTGGAGTCTTCTAGGAGTAGTGGGTTTGGAGTCTTCTAGGAGTAGTGGGTTTGGAGTCAGGCGCAGAGAGCAGAGGGTTCGGACAATCGTATTTTATTCCGGTACAAACGGTCACGCCAAAACACTAGGCGCATAAAACTGACCGGCCCAAACACAGTACCCAAACAGTCTGGAGAAAATAAAATTCAAATGCACATCCACAAACTAACAGAGGTACATTCCCACAAACTAACAGAGGAACAATCCCACAAACTAACAGAGGAACAATCCCACAAACTAACAGAGGAACAATCCCGCACAAACATAGGCTTCCCTAACAGGCTTAAATAGACATAAATCAAGAAACAAAATAAGAGACAGGTGCAACCAATAAGACCAAACGAACAGAAAATGAAAAAGGGATCGGTGGTGGCTAGTAGACCGCCGAGCGCCTCCTGAACAGGCAGGGGAGCCACCTTCGGTGGGAGTCGTGGCACACACCTGGAGGGGGTGGAGACAATCACAAGGACAGGTGAAACAAATCAGGGTGTGACAGTATTGGGTTTTCGCCAGACATATCGTTTTGCGTTCAGGCCAAAAAGTCCCATTTTGGTCTCATCTGACCACAACATCTTTCGCCACTTGGCCTTGGAATCTACAATGTGCTATTTGGCAAAGCTCAAACAAGACTTGATGTGGCTTTTTTTGAGGAGTGGTGTTTTTCTTGCCACCCTCCCATAGAGGCCAGATTCGTGGAATGCTTGTGATATTGTGGTCACATCCACACATTGACCAGTCTTTGCCATAAAGGCCTGAAGCTCCTTCAAAGTCACAATTGGCTTCTTGGTAGTCTCTCTGATCAGTCTCCTCCTTGCCTGGTCATCCAGTTTGGAGGGATGGCCTGATCTATGCAGGGTCTGGGTGGTGCCATATGCCTTCCACTTCTTAATAATGGTGGTAACTGTGCTCTGAGGGACAAAGCCTTTGAAATGTTTTTATATCCATCCTCTGACTTGCGCCTTTCCACAACTTTATCTCATAGATCTTTTGAAAGTACCTTTCCGCCCATAGTCTATTATTTTCTTTGAATTGCACTACTAATGTCACAACTTCTGCCGAACTTGGTGCCTCTCCTTGTTCGGGCGGTGTTCGGCGGTCGAAGTCACCGGCCTTCTAGCCATCGCTGATCCATTTTTCATTTTCTATTGGTTTTGTCTTGTCTTACTTCACACCTGGTTCCAATCCCATCAATTACATGTTGTGTATTTAACCCTCTGTTTCCCCTCATGTCCTTGTCGGTGATTGTTTGTTGTATGTAGGTGTGTATTTAACCCTCTGTTTCCCCTCATGTCCTTGTCAGTGATTGTTTGTTGTGTGTATTTAACCCTCTGTTTCCCCTCTTGTCCTTGTCAGTGATTGTTTGTTGTATGTTATTGGGCTAGTTATGTTCTGGTGTGCGACTGGTTTTGTACCCTTTTATATTATTTTTGTATATTTGGTTTTCAGAGTTTTCTTTAGCATTTATTAAACTGCTCCGTTTATACCAAGTTCACTCTCCTGTGTCTGACTTCCCTGCCACCAGCACGCACCCATTACAACTATGCAGTTGAGTTGTGCATTTCTGAACTAATCAAAGTCACTATAATTGATCACAGATGGAAGCCAATTAGCTTGATTTGTGATCTGGAAGGTGGTTGGTTATACCTCAGCAAGTTTGCAATTACAATTCTAAGGGGGGTGTTCACATACCCAAATAGGAGATTTTACTGTTTTAATTGCAATTAATTTATAGAGTTTTTAAAATATTTTTTTCTCACTTGGATGTTGTGGGTTACTGTGTGTAAATAAAGCAGTAAAAAGTCTGATTTGATGTCTTTTCATTTCAGGCTGTAAGTCAACAAAAGGTGAACATTTTGAAAGGGGGGGGGGCTGTGACTTTCTATTCCCACTGTACATAGTGGTGCCAAAGACAAGCTTGCCACAATCAACTGCTTTCCCATAAGACACTCATCCCGACACTCATCCCAGTTTCTTCTTTCTCCTCATCTCTACAGTGAACCTGTTGGACTCCAAAGCCAGCCAAGGGGAGCTGGGATGGATATCCTACCCATCACATGGAGTGAGTAGTACATACATGTCCCATGGCTTGCACACATATAGTATCTGCACATTCTATGCTCTGTCAGCATTCTGTCCTGTCATCAGATTTCAGTGTTTTAATGGTGCTTAGGACATTTCAAAACAAACAATACAAACACATCTTATTTTCTGTTATCCTATGAGTCAAGTGGGATTAACAATCCGGAAGTCTCTTGACACACCTGTGCGTCAATCTAAGTAACATAATGAATGCATCCCAGTTAGAATACATCCGTTTCAGCTAGAGACATCAGGTTTTTTGCATGGCTGCATCTCAATCCACTGTCGGCCTTCTGCGTTTACTGTGGAAGTTGGCAGAGCTACAGCGGTGTTTGTCAGACCAGGAAACATCCCGAAAATTGTTCTTCTCACGAAAACGTCTATAACGTCCGACCGGTTTGGCCAATAAATAGATTCTCTTGAACACAATGGTGTTCTCCCTTTTACTCTACGACACCTACAAGAGTCACGGGACTCGTCTGGAGCCAGTGACGCCGATGTGCCAACTTCTGTCTGTAGCGTCTAAACCGTTTGAGCCAAAACTAATATGATCCCACTATGGAAAGTGGAGACTCACCAATATGTTCTATGACACCTACAAGTGTCACGGGACTCGCCTGAAGGTAATCTAACAAACTAATGAAAGTATGGAGGTAGTTTTGTGCCAACAAAAATAAGGGTTTAAATATGTGTCCAAAAGTATATATTTCCTGAGCTTTCTTATATCTCTTTTTTTGTGTGTTTTTTTGTTGCTTTTTATGAATGTGTTATTCAATGCGTTTCTATGTGTTATAAAAGTAAAGGCCAAATTCTATATTTTATCAAAAAATATACCTACGTAATGGCATCTTAAAATTCACAATCAAATAGCTAAATGATCCATAATATGACCATCTTAAAACTATTCCATATGTTAGCTTAGTACCCCCCAAGTGGTATTAACCTACACATGGGTTAAGTAGGTGATAGACTCACCATATGGGTGGGATGGGGAGACAGATTGTATTTCTTCATTTTGTTACAGAAGAGAAGAGTCAGCTTATAATATGGTTTGAATTGTTGGCAACAGCACATGTTAATAAAACCCAGGTAACTTAGTATCTCAACACATCAATCAAAACAACACATGTTAATAAAACCCAGGTAACTTAGTATCTCAACACAGCAATCAAAACAACAACATGTTAATAAAACCCAGGTAACTTAGTATCTCAACACAGCAATCAAAACACACGTTAATAAAACCCAGGTAACTTAGTATCTCAACACATCAATCAAAACAACAACATGTTAATAAAACCCAGGTAACTTAGTATCTCAACACATCAATCAAAACAACAACACGTTAATAAAACCCAGGTAACTTAGTATCTCAACACAGCAATCAAAACACACGTTAATAAAACCCAGGTAACTTAGTATCTCAACACATCAATCAAAACAACAACATGTTAATAAAACCTAGGTAACTTAGTATCTCAACACATCAATCAAAACAACAACACGTTAATAAAACCCAGGTAACTTAGTATCTCAACACATCAATCAAAACAACACGTTAATAAAACCCAGGTAACTTAGTATCTCAACACATCAATCAAAACACACATTAATAAAACCCAGGTAACTTAGTATCTCAACACAGCAATCAAAACAACACGTTAATAAAACCCAGGTAACTTAGTATCTCAACACAGCAATCAAAACACACGTTAATAAAACCCAGGTAACTTAGTATCTCAACACAGCAATCAAAACACACGTTAATAAAACCCAGGTAACTTAGTATCTCAACACATCAATCAAAACAACACATTAATAAAACCCAGGTAACTTAGTATCTCAACACATCAATCAAAACAACAACATGTTAATAAAACCCAGGTAACTTAGTATCTCAACACATCAATCAAAACAACACACGTTAATAAAACCCAGGTAACTTAGTATCTCAACACATCAATCAAAACACATGTTAATAAAACCCAGGTAACTTAGTATCTCAACACAGCAATCAAAACAACACATGTTAATAAAACCCAGGTAACTTAGTATCTCAACACATCAATCAAAACAACACGTTAATAAAACCCAGGTAACTTAGTATCTCAACACAGCAATCAAAACAACATGTTAATAAAACCCAGGTAACTTAGTATCTCAACACATCAATCAAAACAACAACATGTTAATAAAACCCAGGTAACTTAGTATCTCAACACATCAATCAAAACAACACATGTTAATAAAACCCAGGTAACTTAGTATCTCAACACATCAATCAAAACAACAACATGTTAATAAAACCCAGGTAACTTAGTATCTCAACACATCAATCAAAACAACACATGTTAATAAAACCCAGGTAACTTAGTATCTCAACACATCAATCAAAACAACATGTTAATAAAACCCAGGTAACTTAGTATCTCAACACATCAATCAAAACAACATATGTTAATAAAACCCAGGTAACTTAGTATCTCAACACAGCAATCAAAACAACACATGTTAATAAAACCCAGGTAACTTAGTATCTCAACACATCAATCAAAACAACAACATGTTAATAAAACCCAGGTAACTTAGTATCTCAACACAGCAATCAAAACACATGTTAATAAAACCCAGGTAACTTAGTATCTCAACACAGCAATCAAAACAACAACATGTTAATAAAACCCAGGTAACTTAGTATCTCAACACAGCAATCAAAACACACGTTAATAAAACCCAGGTAACTTAGTATCTCAACACATAAATCAAAACAACACGTTAATAAAACCCAGGTAACTTAGTATCTCAACACAGCAATCAAAACACACTTTAATAAAACCCAGGTAACTTAGTATCTCAACACAGCAATCAAAACAACAACATGTTAATAAAACCCAGGTAACTTAGTATCTCAACACATCAATCAAAACAACACGTTAATAAAACCCAGGTAACTTAGTATCTCAACACAGCAATCAAAACACACGTTAATAAAACCCAGGTAACTTAGTATCTCAACACAGCAATCAAAACACACGTTAATAAAACCCAGGTAACTTAGTATCTCAACACATCAATCAAAACAACACGTTAATAAAACCCAGGTAACTTAGTATCTCAACACAGCAATCAAAACACACGTTAATAAAACCCAGGTAACTTAGTATCTCAACACAGCAATCAAAACAACAACATGTTAATAAAACCCAGGTAACTTAGTATCTCAACACAGCAATCAAAACAACATGTTAATAAAACCCAGGTAACTTAGTATCTCAACACAGCAATCAAAACAACATGTTAATAAAACCCAGGTAACTTAGTATCTCAACACATCAATCAAAACAACACACGTTAATAAAACCCAGGTAACTTAATATCTCAACACAGCAATCAAAACACACGTTAATAAAACCCAGGTAACTTAGTATCTCAACACAGCAATCAAAACAACAACATGTTAATAAAACCCAGGTAACTTAGTATCTCAACACAGCAATCAAAACACATGTTAATAAAACCCAGGTAACTTAGTATCTCAACACAGCAATCAAAACAACAACATGTTAATAAAACCCAGGTAACTTAGTATCTCAACACAGCAATCAAAACACACGTTAATAAAACCCAGGTAACTTAGTATCTCAACACAGCAATCAAAACACACGTTAATAAAACCCAGGTAACTTAGTATCTCAACACAGCAATCAAAACACACGTTAAAAAAACCCAGGTAACTTAGTATCTCAACACAGCAATCAAAACACACGTTAATAAAACCCAGGTAACTTAGTATCTCAACACATCAATCAAAACAACACATGTTAATAAAACCCAGGTAACTTAGTATCTCAACACAGCAATCAAAACAACACATGTTAATAAAACCCAGGTAACTTAGTATCTCAACACAGCAATCAAAACACACGTTAATAAAACCCAGGTAACTTAGTATCTCAACACAGCAATCAAAACAACATGTTAATAAAACCCAGGTAACTTAGTATCTCAACACAGCAATCAAAACAACACACGTTAATAAAACCCAGGTAACTTAGTATCTCAACACAGCAATCAAAACAACACATGTTAATAAAACCCAGGTAACTTAGTATCTCAACACAGCAATCAAAACAACACATGTTAATAAAACCCAGGTAACTTAGTATCTCAACACATCAATCAAAACAACACGTTAATAAAACCCAGGTAACTTAGTATCTCAACACAGCAATCAAAACACACGTTAATAAAACCCAGGTAACTTAGTATCTCAACACAGCAATCAAAACACACGTTAATAAAACCCAGGTAACTTAGTATCTCAACACATCAATCAAAACAACACGTTAATAAAACCCAGGTAACTTAGTATCTCAACACAGCAATCAAAACACACGTTAATAAAACCCAGGTAACTTAGTATCTCAACACAGCAATCAAAACAACAACATGTTAATAAAACCCAGGTAACTTAGTATCTCAACACAGCAATCAAAACAACATGTTAATAAAACCCAGGTAACTTAGTATCTCAACACAGCAATCAAAACAACATGTTAATAAAACCCAGGTAACTTAGTATCTCAACACATCAATCAAAACAACACACGTTAATAAAACCCAGGTAACTTAATATCTCAACACAGCAATCAAAACACACGTTAATAAAACCCAGGTAACTTAGTATCTCAACACAGCAATCAAAACAACAACATGTTAATAAAACCCAGGTAACTTAGTATCTCAACACAGCAATCAAAACACATGTTAATAAAACCCAGGTAACTTAGTATCTCAACACAGCAATCAAAACAACAACATGTTAATAAAACCCAGGTAACTTAGTATCTCAACACAGCAATCAAAACACACGTTAATAAAACCCAGGTAACTTAGTATCTCAACACAGCAATCAAAACACACGTTAATAAAACCCAGGTAACTTAGTATCTCAACACAGCAATCAAAACACACGTTAAAAAAACCCAGGTAACTTAGTATCTCAACACAGCAATCAAAACACACGTTAATAAAACCCAGGTAACTTAGTATCTCAACACATCAATCAAAACAACACATGTTAATAAAACCCAGGTAACTTAGTATCTCAACACAGCAATCAAAACAACACATGTTAATAAAACCCAGGTAACTTAGTATCTCAACACAGCAATCAAAACACACGTTAATAAAACCCAGGTAACTTAGTATCTCAACACAGCAATCAAAACAACATGTTAATAAAACCCAGGTAACTTAGTATCTCAACACAGCAATCAAAACAACACACGTTAATAAAACCCAGGTAACTTAGTATCTCAACACAGCAATCAAAACAACACATGTTAATAAAACCCAGGTAACTTAGTATCTCAACACAGCAATCAAAACAACACATGTTAATAAAACCCAGGTAACTTAGTATCTCAACACATCAATCAAAACAACAACATGTTAATAAAACCCAGGTAACTTAGTATCTCAACACAGCAATCAAAACAACACATGTTAATAAAACCCAGGTAACTTAGTATCTCAACACATCAATCAAAACAACAACATGTTAATAAAACCCAGGTAACTTAGTATCTCAACACATCAATCAAAACAACAACATGTTAATAAAACCCAGGTAACTTAGTATCTCAACACATCAATCAAAACAACATGTTAATAAAACCCAGGTAACTTAGTATCTCAACACAGCAATCAAAACACACGTTAATTAAACCCAGGTAACTTAGTATCTCAACACATCACTCAAAACAATACGTTAATAAATTCCAGGTAACTTAGTATCTCAACACATCAATCAAAACACACGTTAATAAAACCCAGGTAACTTATTATCTCAACACAGCAATCAAAACAACACACGTTAATAAAACCCAGGTAACTTAGTATCTCAACACAGCAATCAAAACAACACATGTTAATAAAACCCAGGTAACTTAGTATCTCAACACATCAATCAAAACAACATGTTAATAAAACCCAGGTAACTTAGTATCTCAACACATCAATCAAAACAACAACACGTTAATAAAACCCAGGTAACTTAGTATCTCAACACATCAATCAAAACAACATGTTAATAAAACCCAGGTAACTTAGTATCTCAACACAGCAATCAAAACACACGTTAATTAAACCCAGGTAACTTAGTATCTCAACACATCAATCAAAACAACACATGTTAATAAAACCCAGGTAACTTAGTATCTCAACACATCAATCAAAACACACGTTAATAAAACCCAGGTAACTTAGTATCTCAACACATCAATCAAAACACACGTTAATAAAACCCAGGTAACTTAGTATCTCAACACAGCAATCAAAACACATGTTAATAAAACCCAGGTAACTTAGTATCTCAACACATCAATCAAAACACACGTTAATAAAACCCAGGTAACTTAGTATCTCAACACATCAATCAAAACAACATATGTTAATAAAACCCAGGTAACTTAGTATCTCAACACAGCAATCAAAACAACACATGTTAATAAAACCCAGGTAACTTAGTATCTCAACACATCAATCAAAACAACACATGTTAATAAAACCCAGGTAACTTAGTATCTCAACACATCAATCAAAACACACGTTAATAAAACCCAGGTAACTTAGTATCTCAACACAGCAATAAAAAAACACACGTTAATAAAACCCAGGTAACTTAGTATCTCAACACATCAATCAAAACAACACATGTTAATAAAACCCAGGTAACTTAGTATCTCAACACAGCAATCAAAACAACATGTTAATAAAACCCAGGTAACTTAGTATCTCAACACATCAATCAAAACACACGTTAATAAAACCCAGGTAACTTAGTATCTCAACACAGCAATCAATACAACACGTTAATAAAACCCAGGTAACTTAGTATCTCAACACATCAATCAAAACAACACATGTTAATAAAACCCAGGTAACTTAGTATCTCAACACAGCAATCAAAACAACACATGTTAATAAAACCCAGGTAACTTAGTATCTCAACACATCAATCAAAACAACACGTTAATAAAACCCAGGTAACTTAGTATCTCAACACATCAATCAAAACAACACATGTTAATAAAACCCAGGTAACTTAGTATCTCAACACATCAATCAAAACAACACGTTAATAAAACCCAGGTAACTTAGTATCTCAACACAGCAATCAAAACAACACATGTTAATAAAACCCAGGTAACTTAGTATCTCAACACATCAATCAAAACAACACGTTAATAAAACCCAGGTAACTTAGTATCTCAACACATCAATCAAAACAACAACACGTTAATAAAACCCAGGTAACTTAGTATCTCAACACATCAATCAAAACAACACATGTTAATAAAACCCAGGTAACTTAGTATCTCAACACATCAATCAAAACAACACATGTTAATAAAACCCAGGTAACTTAGTATCTCAACACATCAATCAAAACAACACGTTAATAAAACCCAGGTAACTTAATATCTCAACACATCAATCAAAACAACACGTTAATAAAACCCAGGTAACTTAGTATCTCAACACAGCAATCAAAACAACAACATGTTAATAAAACCCAGGTAACTTAGTATCTCAACACATCAATCAAAACAACACATGTTAATAAAACCCAGGTAACTTAGTATCTCAACACATCAATCAAAACAACAACACGTTAATAAAACCCAGGTAACTTAGTATCTCAACACATCAATCAAAACAACACATGTTAATAAAACCCAGGTAACTTAGTATCTCAACACATCAATCAAAACAACACATGTTAATAAAACCCAGGTAACTTAGTATCTCAACACAGCAATCAAAACAACAACATGTTAATAAAACCCAGGTAACTTAGTATCTCAACACATCAATCAAAACAACAACATGTTAATAAAACCCAGGTAACTTAGTATCTCAACACAGCAATCAAAACAACAACATGTTAATAAAACCCAGGTAACTTAGTATCTCAACACAGCAATCAAAACAACATGTTAATAAAACCCAGGTAACTTAGTATCTCAACACATCAATCAAAACAACACACGTTAATAAAACCCAGGTAACTTAGTATCTCAACACATCAATCAAAACAACACACGTTAATAAAACCCAGGTAACTTAGTATCTCAACACAGCAATCAAAACACATGTTAATAAAACCCAGGTAACTTAGTATCTCAACACAGCAATCAAAACACATGTTAATAAAACCCAGGTAACTTAGTATCTCAACACAGCAATCAAAACAACACCAAACAGCATGACTTCCTTCCCTTCCCTAATCCACCTACATCCTCCTGTGTCTCTACCTCTGCCATAGTCTGTGTGTGTGTGTGTGTGTGGTTGTGGTTGTGGGTGTGGGTATGTGTGTGTAGTATGCATGTCTGTGTGGTTCTGTGTTTATTTGTCTACCAGTTGCACTACTGGCCTTGCAGTCTCCAGCAGCCAATCCCTCCTCTGAACTTTAAGTGTTAGAGTTACTGGCTGGCTGGAGCTGAAGTTAATCCACTAATTCGTTCCATAGAGCTGCCAGCCTTGGTTTCCCCCAGCCATATATTAACTACCAGCACTAGAAAACTTAGAGGTTACTTTATAAGGTTGAACCAAATACACTTACCGAACAGTGACTTTTAATGTCTCATGTTTATTTAGGCCCAGGTTTGAGGCCCAGTTTGTGTAATTGACATGACCTTTGAGAGTGGGAACTCCTCTATGTAAAGTTAGACAGATTCAGAACCGTTTTAAAAGGCAGAGAATGGGTTTGATTATCATATGGTACACTGAATATTATGAGGAAACCAATGTCTTACTGAAAAGAGGTTGGTAGGAGCGAGAAAGAGTGCTGATCAAGTCCTCAAGGTGAATCATGGATAATTACTCACGTCATTGGCTGATGGGGGCAGATAAGCATTTTGCCGTGAGAGCCAGACCCTCTGAAATGATTTCTGATAATGCAGTGGCATAGGGGCCACACACACACACACACACACACACACACACACACACACACACACGTTGACAGTGACAGATGGGCCCCTGGTCTTCTGCCGCTGTAAGCAAAGTGCTACCCGGTGTTACAAAATGCTTCAGTGTTACAGTAGAAACAGGACCCTAACCGCACTGTGCACACCTGCGTCATTCTGACTCACAGACATAGCCCTGGGGTGTGGGTAATGGTCACTAATGTCCAGTGCACCCCTTGACTTTTTCCACATTTTGTTACGTTACACCCTTATTCTAAAATAGAGTAAATCGGTTTTTCCCTCATCAATCTACACACAATACTCCATAATGACGACATAAAAACAGGTTATTCGATTTTCTTTTGCTAATTTATTACAAATAAAAAATGGAAATATCACATTTACATAATTATTCAGACCCTTTACTCAGTACTTTGTTGAAGCTCCTTTGGCAGCGATTACAGCGATTACAGTCTTCTTGGGTATGACCCTAAAATCTTAGCACACCTGTATATGTGGAGTTTCTCTCATTGTTCTCTGCAGATCCTCTCAAGCTCTGGCAGGTTGGATGGGGAGGGTTGCTGCAGCTATTTTTAGGTCTTGGCTGTGCTTAGGGTTGTTGTCCTGAGCGCTCTGAAGCAGGTTTTCATCAAGGATCCCTCTGTACGTTGCTTCGTTCATCTTTCCGTCGATCCTGACTAGTCTCCCAGTCCCTGCCACTGAAAACCATCCCCACAGCATGATGCTGCCACTACCATGCTTCACCTTAGGGATGGTGCCAGGTTTCCTCCAGACGTGACGCTTAGCATTCAGGCCAAAGATTTCAATGTTGATTTCATCAGTCCAGAGAATCTTGTTTCTCATGGTCTGAGAAGTCCTTTAGGTGCCTTTTGGCAATCTCCAAGCGGGCTGTCATGTGCCTTTTATTGAGGAGTGGCTTCTGTCTGGAAACTTTACCATAACATCTTGATTGGTGGATTGCTACAGAGATGGTTGTCCCTTCTGGAAGGTTCTCCCATCTTCACAGAGGAACTCTGGAGTCTGTCAGAGTTACCATCGGGTTCTTGGTCACCTCTCTGACCAAGGCCTTTCTCCCCCGACTGCTCAGTTTCGCCGGGCGGCCAGCTCTAGGAAGAGTATTGGTGGTTCCAAACTTCTTCCATTTAAGAATGATAGAGGCCACTGTGTTCTTGGGAACCTTCAATACAGAATTTGTTTGGTACTCTTCCCCAGATCTGTGCCTCGACACAATCCCGTCTCTGAGCTCTACGGACAATTCCTTCGACCTCATGGCTTGTTTTTTTGCTATGATATGCACTGTCAACTGTGGGACCTTATATAGACAGGTGTGTGCCTTTCCACATCATGTCCAATCAATTTATTTTACCCCAGGTGGACTCCAATCAAGTTGTAGAAACATCTCAAGGATGATCAATGGAAACCAGATGCACCTGAGCTCAATTTTGAGTCTCATAGCAAAGGGTCTGAATCCTTATGTAAATAAGTTTTTTCTGTTTTTTATTTTTAATACATTTGCCCAGAAATTGGGTATTGTGTGTAGATTGATGAGATAAAAAAAAAAAAACAATTTCATACATTTTAAATAAAGCTATAACATAACAAATTGTGGTAAAAGTCAAAGAGGTCTGAATACTTCCCAAATGCACTGTAGATTAAGAGTTTATGACACGTTGTTAGGATGTGTCATAAACTCACGTTTCACATCTTTTCACATCTTTGAAAGAATAAATCCCTAGCAATTTACCCTCGCCAATTTACAGATTTATTCCACATTGTCTGAGGAACCAGAAGAAGAACTCATCTCCAACTGCATATGTGGAATAATGAGAAACTCTACATGGTGCTGGGAGCCTGAGGTCTGGCCCTACACACACTATGCTCTCCTGGCATCGCCTCATCCAATCCCAGAGAGACACACTACATTACTGCTCTCCAGTCCAGAGCTTAATGGCACAGCTCTTTTGGCCAGAGTCCACCACTCCTCAGTCTCCACGTATTGTAATATCCAAACTCATTTAGTCACCATAGCACCATATTTCCCCCAAATACATACTGACTGACTGACAGAGTGAGAGGTCCCCAGCTGCACTGGGAGAGAAGAGAAAGCCCATCCATAAACGAGAGATTAGCACATGGTGGGGCTTGGAGAGAGGCTGCTATAGTGGGGGGGACTATAGAGGGGATATAAAGGGGTTTGGAGGGGGGGTGTAGAGTGTGTTATGGTTTCTCTCTGGTCAAAGCTGTGATGAAAAGCTTCTGACTGATGTGGTGCAGTTGTCACGGCGACCCAGAGCAGGAAACTTAAGCTGCTCTCTGCTCTGCTCTTCTCTTTGGTGACGACCACCAGGCTGTGGGAATGGAGAAAAAGAGAGAGAAAGAAATAAAGAAAGAGAGAGGGGTTTTCCACCTCTCTCCTGATGATTTGTGTCTCAATCTAACAGCTGAAACCGACTCATTATTGGACACTAGTCAGATCAATGGCGGTTCAGGTTTCACCACTTTGACCTTCTGTGTTGGGTCACAGCCATCAATATCAGCCGTCAAACTCCATTTAGTTTCTAAACCCTTGAATACATGTATTTGAACTATAAAAATACAAATGGTGCACAAAATAGTGTTCAGGAACAAGCGTTGATATCATTTATCACACAAAAACAAGGAAACAACCACATTTGTTGTAAATGTATCTAAATGTGTCATTTGACTGAAGCTATCCCTCAGTCCTTTGAAGTGCCCTGTGCACTGCTGATTGGTCAGTTTGTCAGAGAGTCTGATGTGGTCGTTAGGTGGACCAGCCTCAGTGTCTCAGGTTCCCCCCGGTTTTACTGCTGCAGCCTGTTCTACCTACAGCACAGATCACAGAGCCCTTATCCTCCTCTCAGCCAGGGGCAAGTTCACACACTGACCTCCCTATGACCCCCCCACAGCTGTGGCCTGGGGTCAGAGGTCAGGGGTAGTCATATGAGTGTGTAGCCCAAACCGTTCGGACGCTACAGATGTTTTCATGAGAAGACTGATTTTCGGGATGTCTCCTGGCCTG
>NC_143043.1:33769946-33807446 GCF_057628025.1 Oncorhynchus mykiss
TACCACAATTATAATGGCAGTTTTTATCATACCATTTCTTTTGTCCATGTCATGGCAGTGGAATCCAGTGTTCTGGTTTAAACCCATTGTGATGTGTAGGACCCTCCAGTCTCCACTCTAACCCAGCCCTGAGCCCCGAAACCCAAGCGCCCTGCACACAGACCCCTGGCTGGGACAGGCTTTTATGTTGGTGTGGTGAGACTGGCAAGGTTTTTAACAGGGAACTTAACTATCTCCTAACACGACATATCCCACATAATATAAACAGGCTGCTAGTTCCCACCAGTAAAACAGACACGGGCGGATAATAGTTTCCAACGGGGGGGGGGGGGGTCATTAAACAGAATCGGGTAGTTTAGATTTTGCATCGGTAAACATCATTTCATGCAATGTTTTTTTAAGTCATTCATTATTTTCTGATATTTCATTAAATAACTAAACCAAAGTATTTTCTTCTGTTGTGTTTGTGTTCTGCTGGTGGGGTTTCGCTTCATAACTGAGCAGTTCGATGAAACAGGATAAGGAAATGTTCTTTGACTTATTATAATTTGACTGTGATTGTTATTAAGAGATAGAGTGAACATATCTGAAAGATGGAGTAAGAAATAGTCTTTATGGGGGTTATTAAAAGGGAATTACTTTAGAAAAATGCTTACCGCAGATCATTTAAAATAGTCTAGAGGAAATGTCTGTGTTTCTTCCAATGTAGTGTAATAGGGGGTAATTCCTTTGATTAATATAAACCACATGAGATCAATGACGTTTTATAAAGAGCAACAGAACAGATCAGTGGGGTTTCCAGTCAGGACTTTTCTCTGGCTCTATAGTCTTTATCACCAATGGACCAAAAAACATGAAAAAAAAAGACACAAACAACAAAACACTACAAACCCATGGATTCTCATAAAATCGTTCTCTATCCAGATAGGAAAGCATCTGCTGACTCGATACCATACTACCACACTGTACATTCAGTGTTTGCAGCTTCCCTTGGATTGAAATGATGTGAAATTGAATCCCTGCTACAAACAAATATAACAGTTGTATTTTACTACACCTATAAATGTGTGGTTTTAGCACCACATGATAAAAAGCAAGGCAGTAAAATGATATTGTTTCCAGTTTCCCTGTGAGAGATAAGGTGGTGGAATGGATTCCCCTGTGTAGGTACCTGTTACTGGAATAAACATTCAGAGCCCTGCACAGATCTCTGTCTTTCTGTCCGTCTCTCACTCTCTTCCTCTCTATCTCTCTTCCCCTTGCACTCTTTTTTCTCTCCCTTTCTCTGTGCACAGTAAGCTACCAGCCCCAGCCTCCAGACTAGCCTTACGTGACTGAAGCTCATATCTCGGAGAATCATTTATGGCCTGTATGAATTAGTGATGTTGTGGAGTTAGAATGATTCACGTTTGATATGAAACATTCAGAAATATTTGGACAGTAGAGGAATGAGTGATCAGTGTTTGCCTGGGAGTTGTTGGCAAACAGATGTCACAGGAGCTGACTGTCAGAGACACCCAGGGGGATGGAAAGAGGGCCTGGGGCCTGGAGGAGAGGAGATGAGATGAGAGAAGAGGAGGCCCAGACATGTAAATCAGACCCTTGTTTAGGAGAACTACAGCACTATCTACAGCAGTTCCCCGCCTTAACCCCCCCCCCCCCCCTCTCTCTCTCTCGCTCAGTGTGAATGTCTGATGCTGGCTGCTGATGAAAGCAAAACAGTAGACAAAATCCACCCCAACAAAACACACAAAACAGACCAAAGTAGCATGGAAGGAGTCACAATCATCATGGAAAAATCCCAAAAGAGACAATAGACACGGACACAATCCTCTTTCCTGACTTTCCCGGCATTTCAGCATTGTTGACCATTCTAGTAGACTCAGGGGGATATGCCATTATAGTCTACTCTGAGCTAGTAATGGAAATGGTTCAAACGCTTTACTGTTGGTCCTTCCCATCTGTCACCTGTGTGTCCCCAGACCAGGTGTGACAGTGTTGATGAGAAGAGGGGAGTAGGTGTGACTGCATCATCACACACCATTTAACAGCCAGAGAAATCACACCTTAATCCACCCAACACCCCCTCCCTCCCGCTCTGCACCACTGCACAGCCGCAGGTACTGGATCAGGTTTTTAAGCAAAAGGTGGCCAGAACTTCTTCTGGCGAGATATTGGGTGTGCTGGTGTTTTCTCCAGTCCTGCCGAAACACGTATGATTCAACTAATCAGAAGAACTGAAGCATCAGCTGTCAGAGCAGTTTACCGATCATTGCACCTGTACATACAGTTGAAGTCTGAAGTTTACAAACTCTTAGATTGGAGTCATTAAAACGTATTTTCTAACCACTCCACAAATGTATTGTTAACAGACTATAGTTTTGGCAGACTATAGTTTTGTTAATAGACTATAATTTTCTACTTTGTGCATGACACAAGTATTTTTTCCAACAGTTGTTTACAGACAGATTATTTCACTAAGAATTCACTGTCACAATTCCAGTGGGTCAGAAGTTTACATACACTAAATTGACTGTGCCTTTAAACAGCTTGGAAAATTCCCGAAAATGATGTCATGGCTTTAGAAGCTTCTGATAGGCTACCTTCAAACTCAGTGCCTCTTTGCTTGACATCATTGGAAAATCTAAAGACATCAGCCAAGACCTCAGAAAAGAATTGTAGATGTCCACAAATCTGGTTCATCCTTGGGAGCAATTTCCAAATGCCTGACGGTACCACGTTAATCTGTACAAACAATAGTACGCAAGTATAAACACCATGGGACCACGCAGGCATCATACCGCTCAGGAAGGAGACGTGTTTTGTCTCCTAGAGATGAACATACTTTGGTGCGAAAAGTGCAAATCAATCACAGAGCAACTGCAAAAAACCTTGTGAAGATGCTGGAGGAACAAGTACAAAAGTATCTATATCCACAGTAAAACGAGTCCTATATCGACATAACCTGAAAGGCCGCTCAGCAAGAAAGAAGCCTCTGCTCCAAAACCACCATAAAAAATCCAGACTACGTTTTGCAACTGCACATGGGGACAAAGATCATACTTTTTGGGGAAATGTTCTCTGATCTGATGAAACAAAAATAGAACTGTTTGGCCATAATGACCATGGTTATGTTTGGAGGGAAAAAGGGGATGCTTGCAAGCCGAAGAACACCATCCCAACCGTGAAGCACGGGGGTGGCAGCAACATGTTGTGGGGGTGCTTTGCTGCAGGAGGGACTGGTGCACTTCACAAAATAGATGGCATCATGAGGCAGGAAAATGATGTGGATAAATTGAAGCAACATCTCAGGACATGAGTCAGGAAATTAAAGCTTGGTCACAAATGGGTCTTCCAAATAGACAATGACCCCAAGCATACTAACAAAGTTGTGGCAAAATGGCTTAAGGACAACAAAGTCAAGATATTGGAGTGGCCATCACAAAGCACTGACCTCAATCCTATTGAACATTTGTGTGCAGAACTGAAAAAGTGTGTGTGAGCAAGGTGGGCTACAAACCTGACTCAGTTACACCAGCTCTGTCAGAAGGAATGGGCCAAATATTCACCCAACTTATTGTGGGAAGCTTGTGGAAGGTTACCTGAAATGTTTGACTCAAGTTAAACAATGTAAAGGCGACGCTACAAAATACTGATTGAGTGTATGTAAACTTCTGACCCACTGGGAATGTGATGAAAGAAAGAAAAGCTGAAATAAATAATTCTCTCCACTATTATTCTGACATTTCACATTCTTAAAATAAAGTGGTGATCCTAACTGACCCAAAACAGAGAATTTCTACTAGGATTAAATGTCAGGAATTGTGAAAAACTGAGTTTAAATGTATTTGGCTAAGGTGTATGTAAACTTCCGACTTCAACTGTAGCCCGTCTGTAAATAGCCCACCCAACTACATTCCATTATTGTTATTTTTTTTTCTTCTCCTTTGCACCACAGTATCTCTACTTGCACATTCATCTTCTGCACATCTATCACTCCAGTGTTTAATTTCTCAATTGTAAATATTTCGGCATTATGGCCAATTTATTGCCTTACCTCCCTTATCTTACTACATTTGCACACACTGTATATAGACTTTTCTATTGTGTTATTGACTGTACGTTTGTTTATCCCATGTGTAACTCTGTGTTGTTTGTGTCGCACTGCTTTGCTTTATCTTGGCCAGGTCGCAGTTGTATATGAGAACCTGTTCTCAACTGGCCTACCTGGTTAAATCAAGATGTGTTAGACCTGGAAAGGAGTAGTAGACTGTGCCTTAAACCTAGCAAACAGTTTGCAGGAGTTTTATACTGTAGATATTGTTCCATTTTATTTCAGAGAGCTTTTCATAAACCCAAAGAGAACTAGAATACAGTCTCCATGCTCAGACATATGCCTTTTCCACATTTCAAGTCACGTATGCCCCTGAATGCCACTGAGTGATAGATTCTGGATTCCTCTCTTCTCTCCTCACTCTCCTCTCTTATCTGTTTGTCACCACTAGTCTTCTTCAGACAGAACAACTAAAGACCCTAAAACCATTAGGTGAAGAATGTCCCCACATGGGAAAACCAGCTGTCCCACTGTTCTAGTGTCCAGTCAGTATTTATGGCTGCTACTCCAATACGAAACTTAAGAAGTACAACTGTGGCAGCTGCGACATCAAAAGCACGCTTGCATGCACGCGCGCACACACTCACACAACACCAGTATACCACACACACAAACAGACACAGACACACATCAAAATGTCACAGCCCCAGTCGTCCTCAGGCCTCAGTGGAATCTGTTGGTATCAGTTTCATCCGTGGAAGCCAGCTTCCATCAGTCTCTTGAACCTGGGCAGACACATAACAGCACCCCTGTGCCTCCTCTCTCTCTCTCTCTCTCTCTCTCTCTCTCTCTCTCTCTCTCTCTCTCTCTCTCTCTCTCTCTCTCTCTCTCTCTCTCTCTCTCTCTCTCTCTCTCTCTCACACACACACACACACACACACACACACACACACACACACACACACACACACACACACACACACACACACACACACACACACACACACACACACACACACACACACATTTACAACAGCACCCCTGTAGGTAGACAGGGAGAAACAGGAGGACAGGGCACTTTGCCAGAGGAGGGCATAGGGTCGTCTCCAGGAAGAGGAGGGGAAGGAGGAGAGGGACAGGATGGACAGGAGGAGAGGGACAGGACGGAGAGGAAAAGAAGGAGATGAGAGGTACAGGTTGGACAGTAGGAGAGGGACAGGATGGACAGGATGAGAGGATCTTTGCAATTATCATTAAAGAATATGAAACATTGACAAGAGCATTAACAGGCCTTCTCTCTGTCAGCCCCCTGCCCCACTCTAAATCTCCATGCTCCAGACCCTGCAGACTCACATAGACTCTCAACCCCAGCCTGTCTCTGTGTGATCGTCCCAGGGCCCCTGGAGGCTCCAGGGTCCCTCCTCTCCTCCATCCCACCTCCTTGCTCTCCTCTCATCCCATCTTCGATCTTGTCCTGATTTGAACCTTATTGGTATTCTTCTAGTCTTCCCAGGGCTGGGACTGAGAGATTTGTCACACTATACTGTCACTCAAATCTCACTTTGGCACACGGGCAGGGACAACATGGACCGCTTTGTGTGTGTGCGTTTCCTATTTGACCCTACGGCAGAGACACAGGTCTCACTGTGTGTGAGTGTATGCACAGACCCTTGTCTCCGCTCCTCGTTCTTTCCCCCTCCGCCTCCTCCTCCTCCTCCTCTCAGAACCTCTCACACTCACGCTATCTTTCCTCTCCACTCTCACTCTCTTGCCATTTTTCCTAGATGGAACGTCTCTGTCCCTGCTTCCTCACCAGGACCTGTCTCTTATTGCTTCTCCAAAGAACCTTACGATTCAATGAAGCCCTTTTGTTCCATAATAGATATTCTGTCATGTGGAGGAATGTATCTGCTCAGGCTCAGTCCCAGGCTGAATAGCAATCTAAATGCAGTTCACTTCACATTTATTTGAAATCTCATTAACTGGATAAAAGGCCATAGAATGTGTTGTAAATAGAATATCTTTGCCACATGGGTGAAAATGGATTTATTCCTGATTAGTCTTTTCCATAACCATTCTGAGGCTCAGTGAGGGGTGTTGGCAGAGATGTGTCAGGAGTCATTTTCAGAGGCAAGTCCAGGCCCATCTCTCTCTACTCTACTCCACTAAATACTCAACATACTGACTGGCACCAAGAGGACAATCTTCGTAGATATGAGATGAGGCAAAGAACCCATACATTAGCATAGCCGTAGATAGATGGTTGCTCCCAGAGTCAATAGTAGGCAGGCCTATATTTATAATAAAGATAACTTGGCTTAGAAACCGAGACTGGTTGAGTTTGGTCTTCCCCACAACACTTAATATGTTACTCCTCAGCCCGCTCTAAAGAGGACTCACATACCAGTTCATCGAATTATAAAACCTAATAGCGAGGCGTGAAGTTCGGCAAATGTCCACCAGGAGGCGAGCGTGACATCACCCGTGATCGCCCTGAGAAGGTAGAGGCTATACAGACACGCCTGGTGCCCGAATTGATGATGTTTGTCACGCAGCGAGAGTCAAGTGGAAATCAGTTTAGACAGTCCTGATGAGCCCTTCCCAGCTAGCTAGTTTATGCTTGTGGCTAGAAACTTCAGCAAGAATTTGAAACTTGAAACTTGTCTGCCGAAGTTGGGTCTTAAAAAAATCATCTCTTATTGGAGTAATTATTATTATTATTATTATTTTTACAATACATTTTCGGTGAAAATCGCTGCAATAAATGTGCTTTAGCTTCCACCCAGAAGTGAAGAGGGCACAACAGTGCCTCTTCCCCCTCAGGAGGCTCCAAAAAGATTTGGCATGATCCTTAAAAAGTCTACAGCTGCACCATTGAGAGCATCTTGACTCTCTGGATCACCGCTTGACATCGCAACTGCTTGGCATCTGACAAAGCAGTTGCCGAGCTCCCTGCCATCCAGGACCTATATACCAGGCGGTGTCAGAGGAAGGCCCAAAAATGACTCCAACTACCCAAACCATAGACTGTTCTCTCTGCTACTGCACGGCAAGCGGTGCTAGTGCACCAAGTCTTCTGCCCAAAGCCATAAGACTACTAGACAAGACTGCTAAATAGCTAATGAAATGGCTACACGGACTACCTGCATTGACCCTTTATTGTATCTCTCTTGCACTAACTCTACACTCACACATACTTACATTGACAGTCCAACACACATATACACACACACCAGTGGTGGTCGGTGCCGTATAAGATGGAGATGTTGAGCATGGCCTTATTTTTAATACAGCGTATTGGATGACTGTCATTCACATTCCACTCACCCTGTGACACATTCAATACCGCCTTGCACACTCTTGCCTGCATCTAGCTGATCTAGGTTGTAATCATTAGTCCAACAGTTGCAAACAAGAGTTTCTATTGGACAAATGCAGGTATGTTTATCCCCGTTTCCTTCCATTTGCTTCTGTTTAAGTAAAGTTTCTCAACAGAATCGGCTAAAATAATACAGAACTAGCAGCCACATGTAGAGTGTGTTCGGAGATTGCCTCTGGAGTGCCAGAGTGCACTCCGAGTGAATTCTGAGTGTTGTCAGATTGTCTGTTCGTAAATTCAGAGAACATACTGGGCTCTCTGGCCGAGCAGTAGGGTTGATCCGAGCGTTCGGACCACCCAAGTTAACTGGCTAACGTTGGCTAACATGCCAGCTACTTCCAGACACAAATGAAAGAACACCTCCCTCTGACCATTTTACTCGACCTAGCAGAGCTGGTTAGGTTGTTTTCATGTTATCTAGAGAGTTGGAGACTGTAACTGTGCTGCTAGCGACAACATAATTCCGTTTTTTTGCTGACGTTTACTGACACCGGTCATAATCAACGTGTGTTGAGTGTTTGTAAATCCATCTGTTATTCTGTGCTCTGGCACACTCAGACGAGAGTTGTCTTAAATCAGAGTAGATATCCAGAGTGAATTTACAAACGTATCCATAAACCACATGATGACTTTGCTTGTTGTATGTATAATTCCTTCTCGCATCTACACTCTCTCCTCCTCTCACCCTTTTCCTTCACCTGTGGACTTCAATGCACAATACAACAGCTGTCTGTGACCAGGACACCTACACCACCCGATGTCACAGGAAGGCCAAAAAGATCATCACGGGCAACAACCACCCGAGCCACTGCCTGTTCACCCCGCTATCATCCAGAAGGCGAGGTCAGTACAGGTGCATCAAAGCAGGGACCGAGAGACTGAAAAACAGCCACCACTAACATTGAGTGGCTGCTGCCAACATACTGACTCAACTCTAGCCACTTTAATAATTAAAAATTGGATGTAATAAATGTATCACTAGTCACTTTAAACAATGCCACTTTATACAATGTTTACATACCCTACATTACTCATCTCATATGTATATACTGTACTCTATACCATCTACTGCATCTTGCCTATGCCGTTCGGCCATCGCTCATCCATATATTTATATGTACATATTCCTATTCATTCTTTACACTTGTGTGTATAAGGTAGTTGTGGTGAAATTGTTAGATTACTTATTAGAGATTACTGCATGTTCGGAACTAGAAGCACAAGCATTTTGCTACACTCGCATTAACATCTGCCAAGCATGTGTATGTGACCAATAAAATTTGATTTGATTTGAGGTGAGAAAACCTTTCATACCTTAACTGCTACACACAGCCTACATTGTTTTCACCATATCGTGTGTAACAATGGCGCCAGAGAAGAAGGCTGACGTTTAACCTCTCCCCAAATGATTGTGTTTTTTTGTTCATTTATTTGCGTTGTTTGTAACTTATTTTTTTACTTATTTTGTACATAATGTTGCCGCTACCGTCTCTTATGACCGAAAATAACTTCTGAACATCAGGACTGCGATTACTCACCACGGACTGGCAGAATCCTTTTTTTCCCTTATCGAGTCTGACGAGCCCGACGCGTACGATATACTGCTTTTTCGGGAACAGGCCCAGATCCCCGTGATTTGCGTGAAGAGAAGGCGGAGAAAAGGGGACCAGAGGGCTGGCTGCCTTCTGAGAATTCATTCTCAGAATCCATTCTGCTAGCAATCGTGCAATCTTTGGAGAATTAAATCAATGACCTCCTTGGAAGATTAAACTACCAACGGGACATTCAAAACTGTAATATCTTATGCTTCACAGAGTCGTGGCTGAATGACGACATTATCAACATACAGCTGGCTGGTTATACGCTGTACCAGCAAGATAGAACAGCAGCGTCTGGTTAGACATCTTGAACTTCTTCCATTTTCTAATAATTGCGGCAACAGTTGTTGCCTTCTCACCAACTTGGTGAGCTTGGTGAGAAGGCAACAACTGTTGGCGCAATTATTAGAAAATGGAAGAAGTTCAAGATGACGGTCAATCACCCTCGGTCTGGGGCTCCATGCAAGATCTCACCTCGTGGGGCATCAATGATCATGAGGATGGTGAGGGATCAGCCCAGAACTACACGGCAGGACCTGGGCAATGACCTGAAGAGAGCTGGGACCACAGTCTCAAAGAAAACCATTAGTAACACACTACGCCGTCATGGATTAAAATCCTGCAGCACACGCAAGGTCCCCCTGCTCAAGCTAGCGCATGTCCAGGCCCATCTGAAATTTGCCAATGACCATCTGGATGATCCAGAGGAGGAATGGGAGAAGGTCATGTGGTCTGATGAGACAAAAATAGAGCATTTTGGTCTAAACTCCACTCGCTGTGTTTGGAGGAAGAAGAAGGATGAGTACAACCGCAAGAACACCATCCCAACCGTGAAGCATGGAGGTGGAAACATCATTCTTTGGGGAGGCTTTTCTGCAAAGGGGACAGGACGACTGCACCGTATTGAGGGGAGGATGGATGGGGCCATGTATTGCGAGACCTTGGCCAACAACCTCCTTCTCTCAGTAAGAGCATTGAAGATGGGTCGTGGCTGGGTCTTCCAGCATGACAACGACCCAAAACACACAGCCAGGGCAATTAAGGAGTGGCTTCGTAAGAAGCATCTCAAGGTCCTGGAGTGGCCTAGCCAGTCTCCAGACCTGAACCCAATAGAAAATCTTTGGAGCGAGCTGAAAGTCTGTATTGCCCAGCGACAGCCCCGAAACCTGAAGGATCTGGAGAAGGTCTGTATGGAGGAGTGGGCCAAAATCCCTGCTATAATGTGTGCAAACCTGGTCAAGAACTACAGGAAACGTATGATCTCTGTAATTGCATACAAAGTTCTGCTTTTCTGATGTATCAAATATTTATGTCATGCAATAAAATGCAAATTAATTACTTAAAAATCATACAATGTGATTTCTGCATTTTTGTTTTAGATTTCGTCTCTCACAGTTGAAGTGTACCTATGATAAAAATTACAGACCTCTACATGCTTTGTAAGTAGGAAAACCTGCAAAATCGGCAGTGTATCAAATACCTGTTCTCCCCACTGTATATATATATATATATACATTATCAGTTAAAAGTTTGGACACACCTATTCATTCAATGTTTTTTCTTTATTTTTTAAACTATTTTCTACATTGTAGAATAATAGTGAAGACATCAAAACTATGAAATAACACATATGGAATCATGTAGTAACCAAGAAAGTGTTAAACAAATAAAAAAATATTTTATATTTGAGATTCTTCAAAGTAGACACCCTTTGCCTTGATGACAGCTTTACACACACTTGGCATTCTCTCAACCAGCTTCATGAGGAATGCTTTCCAACAGTCTTGAAGACGTTACCACATATGCTCAGCACTTTTTTGGCTGCTTCTTTTACCAAATAGGGCTATCTTCTGTATACCACCCCTGACTTGTCACAACACAACTGATTGGCTGAAACGCATGAAGGTATTAAGAAGGAAAGAAATTACACAAATTAACAAGGCACACCTGTTGTTAATTGAAATGCATTCCAGGTGACTACCTCAATTAAGCTGGTTGAGAGAATGTCAAGAGTGTACAAAGCTGTCATCAAGGCTAAGGGTGTCTACTTTGAAGAAATGTATTTTGATTTGTTTAACACTTTTTTTGGTTACTACATGATTCCATGTGTTATTTCATAGCTTTGATGCCTTCACTATCATTCTACAATGTAGAAAATAGTAAAAAACAAAGAAAAACCCTTGAACGGGTAGGCGTGTCCAAACTTTTGACTGGTACCGTATATCCTACTACAAGTCACTTTTTATGTATAAACCCACCTCAACCACTCTAGTACCCCAGCACATTGAATATGGTACTGGCACTGACCTGTATATACTTGCATTCTTGTGTTTCTAACTCACATCGTAGTTCTTGTGGTGTTTTCATTTTAATTCAATTTTATGACTATATTTTCTATTATTATCCATCTATATTATTATCACTGCGTTGTTGGGAAAGAGGTCTCAACGTAAGAACTTCACTGTACTGTTTTACACCTGTTGTATCCTGTGCACATGGTGAATAAACGTTCAAACTTGACATTTTGTCACACATACTCCCCCGTCCCCGTTCCGGCACGGTTTACTAACCAACGGTCCACTAACCACCGGTCCTGGCAACCCACATTGTGCACACTTGGCAACCCTCATTGTGCACACTTGGCAACCCTCATTGTGCACACCTGCTACCCATCGTTAAACACACCTGGACTTCATCTCCACCTTGATTACTCTACCTTCACATGGCCCTCAGTAAGCCTCAGTCATTAGGCAGTATAGGTTTTGGTTACGTTCAGTACGCTTTTCTTTTCATCTCTTCTTGTCGCTTGTAATGCTGACGCTTATTAAACTCACCTTCTGCACCTGATTCCTAACTCCCTGCGTATACATCACACATTTAACCTATTTGCCCTCAATTTGCACTGAGAAAACCTTCTTCCTTCACTTCATTCTGAGACTGGAGGAATAATCACACATATGACAACTAGTGAGTCACATCTCTCTCTTTCAGACAGACATCCTGTAGTCACACCGTATAGCCTCTCCTTTTGTCCTCCCATTGTTCCCCTAATGAGCAACGATGGTAAATAAATCATTGGATAGATTCAGATGTAGAAATCTTCCGACCTGCCTCAGTTCAAAGAGAGGTTGTCATATGTAAATCTGTGAATCGCACAGTCACACTGGGACAGTCACATCACGGGGTGGGTGTGTGTTTCCTGCGGCTGGGAAAACCTTTGGTCTGTTCCAGGTGCAGCATACCTCATTGATGATCCACACACGCACACAAAGACACTGGCCAAGTGTCCAAGCTCTCAGAGCGCCGTTTCGGTCGAATGAGAGTTTCAGGAGGTTTCTTGGATCAGAGGTGACTTTAGGAAGAGGTACTCCACTCCGTTATCACATGACAGCTTTGATCCCTGGCCATTTCAACTCCTGAGAATAGTCTACACTGATGTGAAAGCAGTGTGGGGAATGTCATAATATGAATACATTTTACTGCGATAATGTGAGCTGTAATATGTCCCTAAAAGCGGCCAATTTCTCTCTTTTCATTTGACTCTCCATTCTTTTCAAAATCTCTTTAATCTAAAATGAGTCTGCAAAATAACGTTTCTCAGCATTTCCTCTGGTACAAAGCAGGCCGGCCTGATATGATAGAACAATGTATTAGATATCATGTTACAGAAAGCACAGGTGGACGGGCCAACAGGCAGAAGGACGGGTGGATGGACAGATAAAAGGATGAATGAAAGGACACACACATGCAACACACGCAACACACATAACACACACACAACACACATAACACACACACAACACACATGACATACACACAACACACATGACACACACACAACACACATAACACACACACAACACACATGACACACACACAACACACATAACACACAACACACATGACACACACGCAACACACATAACACACACACACAACACACATGACACACATGCAACACACATAACACACATAACACACGCAGAGAGATATGAAAGAGGACGACCTTTCAAGAGAGTGTCTTGATCTACCTACATAGTAAACACAACGTACAACTTTTCCATTATGATTGTGGTAGAAGCCGAATGTGTGCTGAAAGCATTCCCCCATCTGTATGACTGCAGCTTGGCCCTGTAGAGTAATCAGAGCAAATAGAATTATACAGCCGGAGTGCCCAGTAATCGCTTTGTGTTGAACTAGATGATAGTGTAGAGTATAGTATATCAGGGAGACTGGATCAGATGACCTGTTACCTGTATTGTCATTGCATAACAAGGGAAATGCAATCATTTTAATGACTTCCAATTGCTTGTAAACTATTTTCCAAAGGACAAAAATATCCTACAGATGAAAAGTGAATTTCACTTATGACAAAATGCTATATTGCTGACTCGAGGTACAGCTGATGGAAACATATGTATCTGGTATTGATGTCATTATGCTAAATAATGCAGTCATTAATTTAAGGATGAGTGGGGTGGCCGGGCTTTTGAAAAAATGTTTAACATGGAAAAAGTGGTAAGCAAGTTAGGACCCCAATTTTTTTTCTCCACCAAGTCAAATGAATTTATTGTGTTAGAAGTTTCATAATGCTTGTATATTAATCAAAGTAGATAATAGTTCTATATATCAGTTGGGGTCTCTATGAGCTTCAATATGAGGTCCTAAACCTAGTATGAAAGTGCATTATTTTAGCTGTGTGGTCAAAGCATAGATATTCAAAGTGTTTGTGTTGGGGTAAGGTAAGCTAATGGTCGAGGCAATGGCAAGGTCAGCAAATGTAAATGTTTTCTCCCAGGTCTAATGCAAGGCATTATCGCTGGGATATGAGGTGACAACAGGGCCTGGTCTATGTTAAGAGTGTTTGTGAGGTGTTAAAAGAGCAAATGTGATTGTGTTGAATTGTGTTTGGAAAATAAAGATGAACATGGTTTTAAAAAGGGAGTGGCAATATTTTGTTCAGTACAGAAATGTGTAGGCGGCTTAACTTACCCTGCCCCGCGGCTCAATTTACCCCATACCTAGGGTAAGGTGTGCCAAGAGACCCCTTTTTTTGGACAAGGTATGTTTTCAAAACTGTGGTGTTTACATGAATTCTGATTATTTCCAGGGATACACAACATCTTGAAATATATGTAGATATCTATGCTAGAAAGAATACTATATTTCACTTGAAGGAGTGATGCTGAATGTAAAAAATGGCTCAACTTACCTCGCTCTCAACTACAGTACAGTAAATATATGCTGGATGGGCTGGATGAATCTGATGTTCTGCTGCTGTCAGTGTTGTCTATCAGAGCTGATGAATGCGGAGGCCCAGTGGTAAGTGTGTGTGTGTGTGTGTGTGTGTGTGTGTGTGTGCCTTTCTGTCTCATTAAAGACAGGACTAACCTGTAGGGGGTCTCACTGTACCCCTCCAACCGCCTCAAACCGCGACTAGGTCACTGAAGAAGGCCTCCACAGAGACATGTTTTATTAACAGACGTCAGTGTTAATATCTCTAGTGTTCATGGTGATGTGATTTTCAACCAAGCCATGACAGCTCAGCAGGCTGGGTTTATTATCATGTTGTAAATGAATCAACATGATCAACATGCAACACAAGTCACAAAATAATCATATTGAGTTGTAATGAAGCAGCAACACCGAACCGGTACGTCATTTGTGCTGAATAAAATATACGAATCTAATGTGGTTTCAGAAGGTAGGTCATAATTCAAATACAAAATACAAACAATAGAGTAATGCATCTTTGACCCAGGTAGTTAGTTGTCCATTCATGCTTGTCTCTCCACTTTACACAATTATTTGACAGCAGTGCCACCTGCTGTTGTATTTTCTCTCTGTACTCTACCACAGCTGAAACAGAGAAGAACAGTGATTAGAGAAGGTAATAAAACATGTGGGGGAGAAAAAGTCTCTCTCTATCACATTTTGGAACTTTGTGAGTGACACTTCACATTCTAAAAACACCACAACAATGGACTCCTCAGTTCTACGAATATTTTGAATTCTATGTGTTGAATGTGCCATCACACAACACACCCTGTAGAATGGCAAAGAGACAATGACCACCATTACAGTCTATCTGCCTCATTAAATGAGCATCTTTCCCCAGTTTGACTATAATAGCTAGTCAGGAGATATTTGGTCAGGATGCTCTGTTGTGACTGGTGCAGAAAAGCTGTTAGGTGAGTAGAGGTGACACAGTGTTCCTGTACTGTCTGGTTCTGACTAGAGGGAGTACAGCTATGACCGGAAGTGACATATTCGTAGCAGGTTAGCAGAATTTAGGATACTAAGACTAAGGTTAGGAAAAAGATTAGGGTTAGCCAAAATGCTCTACTAACCTGTCACAAAAAGTCACTTTTGCTTGAATCTGTACTCCCTTTAGTCACAACCGTGCCATCTACCTGTGTACTATAAACCTAACTTTCATTGTGTTGTTATTTTCTATCCAGCAGGAAAGTGACTGGTGGTGGTGGGTCTGGACAACACAGAGAAGACCACGATAATCACAGATCTACAGGGAGGTGATCCTCTCTCTCGTACAGTAACATCAACGTTATTCTCGCATAGGCTTACAGTTGAGATTCTTCACCCAATAATACAATTCTGACGAGTATGAAAACCAGTCTTTGGTATTTGGGTGATCTATCCCTTTCACAGCTGTGACAAGGGACTAGAGACTGTTGTGTCGTCTGCTTCAGTCTACCACAGCTCCTGAGATCTGGGCTTCATCCAGTCTGATTTAGCACAGGCTACAACACACAACAATGACAGATAACTGGACTGACCACAGATGGTTGTTCTCTCAGACACACTTTGACTTTGCTCAGATGTTACGGAGGAACATCTTACAACTTCACAGACTGACTGATCCCTGATACACAAAGACAGACAGTAACTTCAAAATAAGTTTGACATGTAACAGTTATATAACTTATGATCTTGAAGAGTATTAGTGAGTGAAATTTCTGCTCTTTCACAGAGAACATGTGTGACCAGACCCTTGTGGATGGAGTGTCTGTGGCTGAGCTGTGTTTGGGGGGGGTGTAAGGTGACCATTTATGACTTGGTTGGGGGGGCGGGGTGGCTGGGCAGGGCTATGTTGGGGAGCTACTACACCCAGTCCCATGGCCTGGTGTTTGTGGTCGATTTGTGGTCGATTCACAAAAGCCTCCAAGACACCAGGGTCGCCATCACTGACGTCCTACAGCACACCCACATCGCTGGCAAGGCTGTCCTACTGTGAGTAACTCAACCAGGGATACACTTGTTCTGTACTATTTGATACAGAACTTTCAGATGTGAACAAAATGTTTTGCTTCCTGTTGTACTTCTCCCTGTAGCCACTTGGTGACAGGGTTGTTACTCCGAAACAGTTTAATGTACTCCTAATGGTGAATAGGGGATGGTGGTGGAAAGTGCCTAAGTAGGCATACGTAGACCAGAGAAGGGTGAGATGTCCTTGAGAAGTTTCTACAACTTGATATGAGTCCACCTCTGGTAAATTCAATTGATTGGACATGATTTGGAAAGGCACACACCTGTCTATATAAGATACTACTGTTGACAGTGCATGTCAGAGAAAAAAACAAACCACGAGGTCGAAGGAATTGTCAGTAGAGCTCCAAGACTGGATTGTGTCGAGGCACAGGGTACCAAAAATGTTTTGCAGCATTGAAGGTCCCCAAGAACACAGTGGCCTCCATCATTCTTAAATGGAAGAAGTTTGGAACCATCAAGATTCTTCCAAGAGCTGGCCGCCCGGCCCAACTGAGCAATCGGGAGAGAAGGGCCTTGGTCACGGAAGTGACCAAAAACCCGATGGTCACTCTGACAGAGCTGTTGAGATGGGAGAACCTTCCAGAAGTACAACCATCTCTGCAGCACTCCACCAATCAGGCCTATTTGGTAGAGTGGCCAGACGGAAGCTGCTCCTCACTAAAATGCACATGACAGCCAGCTTGGAGTTTGCCAAAAGGCACCGAATGGACTCTCAGACCAGACAAGAGAGAAACAAGATTGAGAAACAAGATTCTTTGGTTTGATGACCTGCAAATAGCTGTGCAGCGATGCTCCCAATCCAACTTGACAGAGCTTGAGAAAATCGGCAGGGAAGAATGGGAGAAACTCCCCAAATACAGGTGTGCCAAGCTTGTACCGTCATACCCAAGAAGACTCTAGGCTGTAAACGATGCTAAAGGTGCTTCAACAAAGTACTGAGTAAAATGGTCTGATTTTTTGTAAAGTTTTTTTATTTCTAATACATTTGCAAAAAAATCTAAAAACCTGTTTTCACTTTGTCATTATGGTGTATTGAGTGTAGATTGATGAGGAAGAAAGACCATTTAATGAATTTTAGAATAAGGCTGTAACGTAATAAAATGTGGAAAAAGTCAAGGGGTTTGAATACCTTCGGAAAGCATTGTGTGTCCTGTTCAGCTGTGTTAGAGCTGACCCACCTTTCTACATGTGTTGATATCCTCCCTGTGCCCTGCAGTGTGTATCTAGACACACCCTGTTCTATGATATCAGTTAAACCTGTGTTACCAGTCAGGTCCATGAACCCCCTCTGACATCAGACACCTGGGTCCACTGTTGACGCATGCACGCACGCACGCACGCACGCACGCACGCACACACACACACACACACACACACACACACACACACTACTTGTGATGAATTTTGGGGATCATCAATTGATTCCCATTCAAAATCCTATTTTCCCTAACGTTAATCCCTAAACCTAACGCTTAACCCTAAACTTAAACCTAACCTCTAACCCTAATTTTAAACTAAACCCTAATTCTAACCCTAACCCTTAAGCCTAAAATAGCTTTTTTACAAGTGAGGACCGTCAAAATATCTTCACTTCTCTGAATTTTACTTGGTTTACTATTCTTGAGGACTTGACAAACACACACACACACATAAACGTGTCCCCCATACTTGGCCATATACTCGTGACCGGGCATTCCCCTGTGTTCACTGTGAGACATATCAGTATTTAATGAAGTAGACTCCCACACGTCTGCTGCTATGACAAAGCACAGTGACACATTGAAATGTGTCATAGTTTCACCTAACACAGGATGTTTGTTCACAGTCAGAGAGTTTTAATCTTGATGTCTTTGTCTGAAAGCCATCTTCTGAAATGTTAAATGGCCTTAACTAAATAAAAAGTGATCAAACATATAACCACAGTGAAATAACGTAATCCACAATGAGATTTTTAAATATTACAGACTTTCCATTGAGCCTGCCTGATTTGAAGTGAAACTCACAGGTAAATGCATTCATATGTAGAGTACCAGTCAAACGTTTGGACACACCCACTCATTCAAAGGTTTTTCTTTATTTTCACTATTTTTTTACATTGTAGAATAATAGTGAAGACATCAAAACCATGAAATATCACATATGGAGTCATGTAGTAACCAAGACTAATATTAATATTTTAGATTATTCAAAGTAGCCACCCTTTGCCTTGACGGCAGCTTTTTACACTCTTGGTATTCTCTCAACCAGCTTCACCTGGAATGCTTTTCCAACCATTTGGAAGGAGTTTCCACATATGCTGAGCACTTGTTTGCTGCTTTTTCCAACTCATCCCAAACCATCTCAATTGGGTGTATGTCAGGTGATTGTGGAGGCCAGGTCATCTGAAAAACAAATGATAGTCCCACTAAGCACAAACCAGATGGGATGGCGTATCGCTGCAGAATGCTATTGAAGTCATGCTGGTTAAATGTGCCTTGAATTCTACATAAATCACTGACAGTGTCACCAGCAAAACACCCACACACCATCACACCTCCCCTCCAAGCTTCATGGTGGGAACCACACATGCAGAGATCATCTGTTCACTTACTCTGCGTCTCACAAAGACACGGAGGTTGGAAACAAAAATCTCAAATTTGTACTCATCAGACCAAAGGACAGATTGCTACCGGTCTAATGTCCATTGCTCGTGTTTCTTGGCACAAGCAGGTCTCTCATTCTCATTGGTGTTCTTTAGTAGTGTTTTCTTTGCAGCAATTCGACTACGAAGGCCTGATTCACGCGGTCTCCTCTGAAGATTCTTATAAGTGAAATGCCACCTGCAGACTCTCCAGAACTCTTCCTCTCCCCATCTGAAAAACCTCCAGGGGCATCTCCAGTCTCCAGTCTCTCCTCTATGTGCATCACCTCCAGGGGCAGCAACAGCAGCACAGCCTCCTCAAAGGGTTATTTTTCTTGTACCTGGCAGCCATTTTAAACTTCTCGTTACTGACGGTGACATAGTCCTGTGTCTTCTCTACGCTGGTCTGGATGTGGTCTATGTAGTCTCCCTGCTCCTCCACCAAAATAAAGACATCCATGAACAGATCTCTCAGCTCTTTCATGTTGCTCTCCAGATTCACCAGCTCCTATAGTAGTTACAGAAAAGATTAGGACTGAACGTTAGTCAAGGAGTAAATTAGAGCCAATATTAGTGTTTGTCTGACATACGAGGCCTGCTGTAGATCTCCCTTACTGAAGGATTTCAAAGTCTTCTCTTTGCTTAGATAACATAGTCTCGCATTCTCTTACACATCAAAACTTTTCTATGTTAATGTCATCACGCTTACCTTGTGTCTCTGCTCGATCTCAGACAGCTTAGAGCGTGTGATGCGTTCATTGTGGAGGAGGTTCTGGTTAAACACCTCCCACTTCCCCGCAGAAACCATTTGGTCCACTTCCTCCTCGGTGACGTCGCGACCAGACACCTCCAGCTGACGGATGATGAAGTGTTTACACCGCTCCTGTTTATTGAGAATGGAGTCGTTGTACAAACGCATTACCTAGGAGTGATAAAAGAGGGAAAAATACTTTAGACCAGAAACAGACATTTCTGTTCACTGTTAGCTTAGCTAGTGCTAGCGGATATTCAAGAAGGCCACCATGTGCAAACTAAAGCTAACAAATATTTTTACGCTAATGTGTATGTGTTATTGAACACATCAGAAAAACACCATTGAAATAAAAGGTTATAATAACTAATTGAGAGTGACCTGCTGGAATTGTCTGTGTAGCGCTGCGTGTTGGGAGCGTTGGATGCGTGTAGTGGCTGTAGCCAGTCCCTGCAGGCCTTCTAAACTCTGTGCCTTCTTGAAGAGGGCGTCCAGCCGTCTGTGGATGCTCTCTGCCTGCAGCTTGATGTCCGTCGTTACACTGCTCTCCTTCTTCATCACACTGAAACGACGCATGGCTGCCACCAGGCTCCTTTGATGCTGGCTAAACTTCTTCACCTGGGGAGATGGAGAAGAGGATTCAGTCAAACCATCCTTCCACCTCCGGAATTCACCACAGTATTATCATGGACATTGTTGCAGTCCAACTAAGGTGGAGGCTTTGAGGATCGAATGGTGTATACCACTCTTAGGAGGAATATGTAAGATCCCTCACCTCGGTTTCGAGCTCAGTGATGTCACCGCGGATATGCTGAGCCTCGGACAGGAAGTTGTCCAGGACTGGTTCCTCCTCAAACACCACAGCCTGCTGCGGGGTGGCGACACTAACCCACACTGGGTCATCTGGGTCAGCGTCTTCCTCAGGGAATGGGGTTTCATCTGCCTTGTTTCTTGCCTCCCGGAACTCCTGGGCCCTCTGACGCAGCTCCTCCAGACGGTCCCTCATGGTCAGAGTGGAGTTCCCTCAGGAGGATAGCAGAACCTGTCAGTTGAGGCCTTTTGGTAAAGTTAGCACCACAGAACAGAGCCTAAACATTTTAGAACAAGGCTGTAACGTAGCAAAATATGGAAAAAGTCAAGGGGTCTGAATACTTTCCGAATGCACTGTTTATGGGTATGCCTAAAGAGAAGACCAAAACACTGTTTTGAACAAAGCCGTTTCAGTCAACACTTTTTACCAGGTGACCTTTCCTTTCTTGTTCATCCCAATTAATCATCATTACAATGAGGAACTCAAGATTGTATGAGGTAAATATTTACATTGGTGTGTCCACTTTGAATTGGAATCGCGTCTATCTTCACTTTGTTTGTTTATAGCATCGCAACCCCGCTAACACATTTGGTTTCTTGGAAGTTGTGGGAACGTATGTTTTTGGTTTCACATTGGTTGTGGGAACAAATCCATAAGTTTCCTGAACAGTAAAATGTAACGTTTTTTAAACATTATGAGAAAAGAAGTGAAAATGTTGCATCCACAGGGAATGCTTATTTTTAGGTTGCAGGGAGGTTCTGAGAACGTCTTAGGTTTTATTAATGCCCTGAGGTTATTTAGACATTTTTTTATAACTTCCTTAAAACTTTCAAAACCACTGTTAGCTTATTTGGGGTTAACTTTATTGAAGCACAGATAGGACACATGGAAATGTATTTCCTTAGCCATTTATCACGCAAACATTTAGTTTTTTTTGTGACAAGACACAGCATCAGTGAGATTCCAACCTTTAACCTTCTGTTTTTATCCATGGAATAAGTCTCCTATGCCACCAGGATGGAGCTATCATACCATGTTTTTAACCTTCTGTTTTTATCCATGGAATAAGTCTCCTATGCCACCAGGATGGAGCTATCATACCATGTTTTTAACCTTCTGTTTTTATCCATGGAATAAGTCTACTATGCCACCAGGATGGAGCTATCATACCATGTTTTTAACCTTCTGTTTTTATCCATGGAATAAGTCTCCTATGCCACCAGGATGGAGCTATCATACCATGTTTTTAACCTTCTGTTTTTATCCATGGAATACGTCTCCTATGCCACCAGGATGGAGCTATCATACCATGTTTTTTTAAGCATACAAAGCTGTTCGTTTTAGTCTATTCAAACAGACCCCATTTCAAAGGAAACAAACACTTATTAAGGTCAGGTGTGGCAAACTAGTGGGCGCGCCCAACTCCCCTGAACATACTTAACAGGATCGAGGATAGAGAGAGTTTTGCTGATGCTGAGAATAGAAAATTGGCCTACATGTTAGAATGTTATCTGAAAGTTACTAAAGTTTTATTGTGGTTTTGATGGAAGGTTTATTAATGTTCTTGGAACAAGTTGATAGAACCAAGAGGAAACCTGTAGGAAAGGTTATGCTGAAATGCTGAAATTCCCATAGAAGAACACTGTTTCCTAATGTTCTCTGAACTATTTGAGAACATTCCCAATGTCAAACCAGCCTGAGAGCGTTCCCAAAATTGTTATTAAATGTAACAATGTTTGAATTTTTAGGAAACTTTCTGTTAATGTAATGAAATACCAATAAATAAAGTATTTTGTCAGAATGTTATGTACTAGCTGAGAAGCTCTTCTATAGTTAATAATGCATAGACAAGAACATTCCTGAGAAATTCCTTAAGCCCTTTGGTCCACTAAGCTACAAGTAGTGTTTGTGGCTTAGGATGGCAGGGAGAGATGGATGAGCACAACGTTTATCTGCAGCACCAGTGAATCTACTTCAGCTTTTCTTCCCATGAGAAGTTCTCTTGTTTATGTTTTTGCTGCAAGCCATTTCCCTTCACTAGTACATCTCCCTGACATAACGATATAATGAGAGCGCTCAGAGAAGTGACCTTTTAACACACACACACACACACACACACACACACACACACACACACACACACACACACACACACACACACACACACACACACACACACACACACACACACACACACACACACACACACACACACACACACACACAGCTAGACAGCAGAACATGTTGATTATTATAACAGTTTGTAGGCTTCATAAGTTTATTCTGAAGCGTATATATACCGCATTTCCTAATTTCTAATGCAGTGTCTGGATAGTTTGGAGTACCCCCAGCTAGCACATAACGTTCTGGGAACTATGTTTCTTAGGGCTTTGTGAGAGCATGGTTATCCTATGCTTATTTAGCATACAGCCTTCCCACAACATTCTGGGATTGGTGCAGGATACTTGCTTGACTTAGGAACATTCACAGCACATTTAAGGAACTTGACAAAAACATTTATTGTCTTTGTTATTTTAACCTTTGTGTTGTCTTTAGGGTCAAAATTGACCCGCCACTATGTTTAAAAAACGTATTTGGGATAGGGGGCAGCATTTTCACTTTGGACGAATAGCGTGCCCAGAGTTAACTGCCGCCTACTCAGCTTCACAATATGCATATTATTATTAGTATTGGATAGAAAACACTCAGAAGTTTCTAAAACTGTTTGAATGATGTCTGTGAGTATAACAGAACTCATATGGCAGGCAAAAACCTGAGAAAAAATGTGTGATTTTTGTGACAACTCTCTTTGGCTGGAAAAATGGCTGGGTTTTTCTGTGAGTTGGTGGTGACCTAACATAATCGTTTGTGGAGCTTTCGCTGTAAAGCATTTTTGAAATCAGACACTGTGGCTGGAGTAACGAGAATTGTATCTTTAAAATGGTGCCTAATATGTGTATGTTTGAGAAATTTGATTTATGAGATTTCTGTTGATTTGTATTTGGCGCCCTGCAATTTCATTGGCTGTTGGCGAGAGGTTCCGCTAGTCAACAGTCCTAGACAGGTTAACAGCAGAAAAAAAACCCTAAATTATATTTTTTCAACTTGAAATTTGATTACTTTTCCTAGAGTGACCCCAACATTAGAAAAAGTGAAACATCGCCTTTGTTCATATTTCCTTGAAAGCTGTACACCACCAGGGTACAAAGATTGTCTTAGGGTCATTTTTGACCCGGCAGTTACACACACACAATGAGACACACACACAATGAGACACACACACAATGAGACACACACAGAATGAGACACACACACAATGAGACACACACACAATGAGACACACACACACACACACACACACACACACACACACACACACACACACACACACACACACACACACACACACACACACAATGAGAAATTGAGATTATGTGTGCTACTGATTGATTTCAGCCAGCAGCTCCTGAAGAGGACGATCACTATGGTTGGCACAGTTAGAAAGAACAAGTCTGAGCTCCCTCCTGCACTCCTCGCAACAAGGGGGAGAGAGGCCTTCTCATCAAAGTTTGCCTTCACCCCCACCACCACTCTAGTTTCTTACCTCCCAAAGAGGATTAAGAATGTGGTCCTCCTGAGCACACTGTACAAAACGGCTGAGATCAGTGAACATGAGGACAGGAAGCCAGCCATCATCCTGGACTTGCAAAATAGATTTGGGGTTTAAAATTCAATTAAGCTGCTTTATTTTGGGGGTTTAATGAAGGCGGGTCATTTTTGACCCTCAGGACAAGGGGAGTATACAGAATGTTAAGATTACACAAGGAATAACAGAACGTTTCTTAACAGTTCAAACATGGTTCGATTTAACAATCCATCCACCTGACAGGTGTGGCATATCAAGAATCCTATTAAACAGCATGATCATTACACAGGTGCACCTTGTGCTGGAGACAATAAAAGGCCACTCTAAAATGTGCATTTTTGTCACAAAACACAATGCCACAGATGTCTCAAGTTTTGAGGGAGCGTGCAATTGGAATGCTGACTGCAGAAATTTCCACCAGAGCTGCCTCCAAGGTCGTTTTAGAGAATTTGGCAGTACGTCCAACCGGCCTCACAACCGCAGACCACGTATATGGCATTGTGTGGGCGAGTGGTTTGCTGATGTTAACACTGTGAACAGAGTGCTCCATAGTGGTGGTGGGGTTATGGTATGGCTAGGCATAAGCTACGTACAAAGAACACAATAGCATTTTATTGATGGCAATTGGAATGCACAAACACACTGTGACGAGATCCTAAGGCCCATTGTGAGGTCTATTATTTTTTAAGGTATCTGTGACCAACATATGCATATCTGTTTTCCCAGTCATGTGAAATACATCGATTTGGGGCCTAATGAATTTATTTCAATCGACTGATTTCCTCATATGAACTGTGTCTCAGTAAAATCAATGAAATTGTTGCGTGTTGCGTTTACATTTGTGTTCAGCATCCATTCCGTTCTCAGCATCAACAAAACTCTCTCTATCCCCCATCTTGTTAAGTATGTTGATCTTAATGAGGGCTTGTTTCCTTTGAAATGGGGTCTGTTTGAAAAGACATAAATAAACATGACATGCTTGCTCCAGCCTGGTGGCACGGTGGACTAATGCCAGAAGATTATAGGTTCAAATTTCATCGACTCTGGGTTACAATAAAAAATAAATGTCTCCTCATGATTAATGCTTAAGAACATGCATTTCCATGTGTCCTATCTGTGTTAGGAGTTCAAAACAGTTCAACTAAGCTGGTAATGTTATTAAAAGTTTTATAGAACCATTCAGTGAAAGTTTTTAAGAAAGTTATTCAAAAATCCCCAAACAACCTAGACTTTCCGTTAATAAAACCTACCAGAAAAACTTTCACAGAACTGTAGTAAAACATTCTAAAAAGGAACATTCACTGAACAGGCGACATTTTCACTTCCGTTCTCAGAATGTAAAAAAAACAACAACAGTTTTACCAGTCAGGAAACGTATGGCTTCATTCCCAACCAATGGGAAACCAAAAACGTACATTCCCACAACTTTGATGGAACCAAATGTGCTAGCTGGACCTGAACCGTTAGAATGGGTGGAGTGAACAGAATGTGTGTTTTGAATGAAATGTAGTATTGGAATCACAGACTATCCAATTACCGAATAGATTACAAAAACGAAAGCCCATGAAAAACCCTTTCGCTTGTGTGTGTGTGTGTGTGTGTGTGTGTGTGTGTGTGTGTGTGTGTGTGTGTGTGTGTGTGTGTGTGTGTGTGTGTGTGTGTGTGTGTGTGTGTGTGTGTGAGCGTGTGTGCATGTGTGCGTGTGCGTGTGTGTGTGTGTGTGTGTGTGTGTGTTTATGTGCTGTAGCCATTACAATCTCATAGACTGGGTTTATGAATGTAAGAGTGGTCATTGTTCCCTGTGCTTAGACTGCAGCAGTGCTAAAGTGGGAGGCCTATTCTAACACAGAAGACCTTCTCTAGGCAGGATGTCACATTAAAACTGTAGAATTACAACTACTAGATCATACATTTCCATTCAAGTCAACTTTTAATGGTCGGTCATTGACTTTATCTCCCATAGCCCAAGCAAAGGCCTTGTCCGTTCTGGTTATTGTAACTCTATGATTCAGACATTACTCAACCGATTCTAGAACAATGTGAGATTTAGCCTGAAAACCAGGGCCTGCATAAACTCTGTCTGAATGTTGCTATGATTTGATATGTTCTCTGACTGCTTTCCAAATTTCCATCTGTTCAACTTTAGTTGAATTTATGAAGGAGCTAACTGTTGGCATTCATTTGTCAGCATAATGCAGCTGCTCTGTTGAGGTGAATTGGATGAAGAAATGTCCTCTTTTGTCAAAACAACTGAGCTCATAACAAATGAATTAACATTGAAGCCCACCTTTTTGTGTTCTTGAGAACCTTGAATTTCATCTGACAGAGTAATAGTATATAGTGGGTATCATACGTATTCACCACTTTTGGATTTAGTTGTGTGACAAAGTGGGATTGAAATGGATTTAGTTGTGAGTTTTTGTCATTGATCTACACAAAATACTCCATAATGTCAAAGTGAAAAGAAAATTCTACAAATGTTAGCAAATTAATAAAAATGATTCACCCCTTTTGTGTAGGCAAGACTAAATTCGTTCAGGACTATTTATTGTCTTACAAATCATATAATAAATGACATGTACTCACGCTGTGTGAAATAATAAGGGTTGACATGATTTTTGAATGACTACCCCTTCCTCTGTCTCCCATCGAATTTCAAGCACAGGTTCAACTGCAAAGACCAGGAAGCTTTTCAAAAGCCTCAAGAAAGGCAGTGATTGGTAGATGGGTAACAATAACATGGTCAAATTAATAATTATGCTGTGGATGATATATTAAACTAACTAGACAAAACAAAGATAAAGTCGCTGCAGGACAGGAAGGAAACTGTTCAGGGATGTGACCATGGGGCCATTGGTCATTTTAGAACAGCTACAGAGTTCAATGGCGGTGAAGGGAGAAAACGGGATGGATCAACAACATTGTAGTAAAATAATAATAACGACCTAAATGACAGAGTGAAAAGAAGATTTCATATATACAGAATCAAAATATTTTAAAACATGCATCCTGAATGCAACAAGGCACTAAAGTAATACTGTAAAAAAAAACATGGCAAAGGAATAAACTATTTGGCCTAAACGCAAAGCCTTATGTTTTGGGCTCATCCAACACAAGCTGTAATTGCTGCCAAAAGTGTTTCTTTCGACTAAGTGGGGTGAATACTTATTTAATCAAGGTATATTAGTCTTTTGTTTTTTATTAATACAATTTTAATAAAACACAGTTAAATGCATTTCATTCCCACTTTGTAATGCAAAAAAAATTGAAAAAAATCCAAGGGGGGTGATACCCACGGTGCACTTGAGAAAATACAGTATGGACACCCCTTCAAATTCAGCTATTTCATCCACACCACTGCTGACAAGGTGTATAAAATCGAGCACACAGCCATGCAATCTCCATAGACAAACATTGGCAGCAGAATGGCTGGTACTGAAGAGCTCAGTAACTTAACGTGGCACCGTCATAGGATGCCACATTTCCAACAAGTCAGTTCATAAAATTTAAGCCCTGCTAGAGCTGCCCTGGTCAACTGTAAGTGCTGTTATTGTGAAGTGGAAACATCTAGGAACAACAACGGCTCAGCCGCAAAGTGGTAGGCCACACAAGTTCACGGGACGGGACCGCCGAGAGCTGAAGCACGCAGCGTGTAAAAATCATCTCTCCTCGGTTGCAACACTCACTACCGAGTTATGGAAGCAACTTCAGCACAATAACTGTTCATTGAGAGCTTAATGAAATCGGTTTCCATGGCTGAGCAGCCACACACAAGTCTAAGATCACAATGTGCAATGGATTGGTGTAAACCACGCCGCCATTGTACTCTGAAGTGATGAATCACGCTTCACCAATGGACAAATCTGGGTTTGGCGGATGCCAGGAGAACGCTACCTACCCCAATGCATAGTGCCGGCTGTAAAGTTTGGTGGAGGAGGAATAAGGGTCTGGAGATTTTTTTCCTGGTTCGGGCTAGGCCCCTTAGTTTAAGTGAAAGGAAATCTTAATGCTACAGCATACAATTCCATTCTAGATGATCCTATGCTTCCAACATTGTGGCAACAGTTTGGGGAAGAGCCTTTCCTGTTTCAGGATGACAATGCCTCCGTGCACAAAGCGAGGTCTGTACAGAAAGGGTTTGTAAAGATCATTGTGGAAGAACTTGACTGACCTGCAAAGAGCCTGACCTCAACCCCATGGAACACCTTTGGGATGAATTGAAATGCAGACTGCGAACCAGGCCTAATCACCCAACATCAGTGCCCGACCTCACTAATGCTCTTGTGGCTGAAGTCCCTGCAGCAATGTTCCAACATCTAGTGGAAAGCTTCCCAGAAGCAGGAAGGCATGAGCTGTTCTATTTACCTTGTTGTAGTTAGTAGTCCTTGTTGTAGTTAGTAGTCCTTGTTGTAGTTAGTAGTCCTTGTTGTAGAAACGACCCTTTATTCTTGACCAGGAATGTAACTACCACTTGAGCCAAGCCATGGAGAGTGGATTTCTCCATAAAGTATCCATAAAGTTAACAACATGTTTATCCCATCCTCCTGAACATAATCCTCATGGCATCTTCTTAGCCCTCCACTTCATAGACCTGTTAGCTGTAGGACACAGGTGTGCCTGTTCTGTTAGTTTTCCTCTATGTTAACAGTTAGCCAGAAAACTGCTATAACAGAGGAATAACTTCTCTTCCCAGATAATCTGGTTCTGCCAGTCTGGCCACACCCTTTCTCTCAAGTAGAACTCTCTGTGGCCAATGGGAGAGAAACTGATTAGCCTATCTGAAGAAAGAAAGGGAAGGATATTAAGTCAGTGGGAGAAGGGAGAGCACATAGGGAAAACTCCAACTCCTACTCTACCCCAGGAGATGCTCAAACAACAGGGTGCCTCATCACAGAACAAATAGAGCTGTAATGTGTAGAACAGCAATGACTCAGATGTATAGAATAAGTTGCTTTAGCTCTATACATTACATTTCTATGTGTAATGGTGCATCCTGCCAGCTAAGCCCCTCGTCTGGCCCTATTGTGTTTCTCAGGCTCCAGCGGCTTTACTGAGCATAGCTGGCAAATTGTTTCTGACAAGTCCCGAAATTCCAGGAACGTTTGAGGAGGGAAGGGACATGGTCCTACTCTACACCCTTAGAATGGCTGTTTCTAGAGTATTGAACAGTTGTCATCAAAAAGATGGTTACCTAAAATAAAACACTGACCAATACTGATTTTTTTTGTTGGATGAAAGCCATATGTGTATGGGATTCATAACCAGCACAGGGTGGAGGATAGAATGTCAACCAACAGTAGGACATAATGAAGCAGAATTATAATTACCAGCTTATACTAAACAAGGGCATTCATCAGCTTTAACTGGCTGGATGACTCATTCCCTAATGTGTAGATGTTATGACAACAAAATAATATTGTGACATGTGTGTTGTCAGGTGTGCCATATTCATCTGTGTCAGCACTAAGAGATTGAGTGGATAACGGCCCACAATCGAGACCTAATTTGCGTTACCTGACTTATCTCTCTCTCTCTCTCTCTCTCTCTCTCTCTCTCTCTCTCTCTCTCTCTTGCTTTCTCACTCTCGCTCTCTCTCACGCTCTTTCTCACACTCTCACTCATAGGCTTGCCAATCAGCAGGACCTGTCTGGGGCTCTGGGAGAGGTGGAGCTGAAACACTGTCTCTCTCTGGAGAAACTGGTCAACAGACACCAATGTCGCTGCCTCATTGTAAGTGTCTCATGCCATAGCATACATTGTTGAAGGCTAAAGGCCAGCTCAGAATTTCTGTAAGAGGAACATGCCCTTGTGTTGTTCTTGTAGAAGTTGTGCTTAGCTGTGCTTGGCTCAGGGAAGACCCTGGATAAGTCCATCAGCGAGGGAGTAGAATGGCTACTGGACTACATCTCCCATGATTATAAGGCTATTAATGAGCGTGTGCAGATGGATACAGCACATAAGAGGGCCAGAGAGGAGGACAAGAGAACAAGAGAAGATATAGCATGCTTGGAGAAAGAGGACAGGTGAGAAAAGACGAAGAGGGGAGAGGTGAAGGGGACATACTAGAAGAGGGAGAAGTGAAGGGGACATACTAGAAGAGGGAGAGGTGAAGGGGACATACTAGAAGAGGGGAGAGGTGAAGGGGACATACTAGAAGAGGGAGAGGTGAAGGGGACATACTAGAAGAGGGGAGAGGTGAAGGAGATATACTAGAAGAGGGAGAAGTGAAGGGGACATACTAGAAGAGGGGAGAGGTGAAGGGGATATACTAGAAGAGGGGAGAGGTGAAGGGGACATACTAGAAGAGGGAGAGGTGAAGGGGACATACTAGAAGAGGGGAGAGGTGAAGGGGACATACTAGAAGAGGGAGAGGTGAAGGGGACATACTAGAAGAGGGAGAGGTGAAGGGGACATACTAGAAGAGGGGAGAGGTGAAGGGGACATACTAGAAGAGGGGAGAGGTGAAGGGGATATACTAGAAGAGGGGAGAGGTGAAGGGGACATACTAGAAGAGGGAGAGGTGAAGGGGACATACTAGAAGAGGGGAGAGGTGAAGGGGACATACTAGAAGAGGGAGAGGTGAAGGGGACATACTAGAAGAGGGAGAGGTGAAGGGGACATACTAGAAGAGGGAGAGGTGAAGGGGACATACTAGAAGAGGGAGAGGTGAAGGGGACATACTAGAAGAGGGGAGAGGTGAAGGGGACATACTAGAAGAGGGGAGAGGTGAAGGAGATATACTAGAAGAGGGGAGAGGTGAAGGGGACATACTAGAAGAGGGGAGAGGTGAAGGGGACATACTAGAAGAGGGAGAGGTGAAGGGGACATACTAGAAGAGGGAGAGGTGAAGGGGACATACTAGAAGAGGGAGAGGTGAAGGGGACATACTAGAAGAGGGGAGAGGTGAAGGGGACATACTAGAAGAGGGGAGAGGTGAAGGAGATATACTAGAAGAGGGGAGAGGTGAAGGGGACATACTAGAAGAGGGGAGAGGTGAAGGGGACATACTAGAAGAGGGAGAGGTGAAGGGGACATACTAGAAGAGGGGAGAGGTGAAGGGGACATACTAGAAGAGGGGAGAGGTGAAGGAGATATACTAGAAGAGGGGAGAGGTGAAGGGGACATACTAGAAGAGGGAGAGGTGAAGGGGACATACTAGAAGAGGGGAGAGGTGAAGGAGATATACTAGAAGAGGGAGAGGTGAGGTGGACATACTAGAAGAGGGAGAGGTGAAGGAGATATACTAGAAGAGGGAGAGGTGAAGGGGACATACTAGAAGAGGGAGAGGTGAAGGGGACATACTAGAAGAGGGAGAGGTGAAGGGGACATACTAGAAGAGGGAGAGGTGAAGGAGATATACTAGAAGAGGGGAGAGGTGAAGGGGACATACTAGAAGAGGGAGAGGTGAAGGGGACATACTAGAAGAGGGGAGAGGTGAAGGGGACATACTAGAAGAGGGAGAGGTGAAGGGGACATACTAGAAGAGGGGAGAGGTGAAGGGGACATACTAGAAGAGGGAGAGGTGAGGTGGATAAGATGAGAGGATGAGTTGAGGAGAAAAAAAGCTTGACTGTGTAATGCTTTCAAATGAAATGCATGTGCATTTCTCTATGCACCATGGTGATTACTGCTACCCAGTGAGATAAGCTGCTGCATGTGTAGTGCTCTCAGTATGCCTGTTATAATTAAATGGCCCTCAGAATGTCTGATTTGATACCACTTACTGTGGAGAAGGTCAACAACAAAGAACAGACTGAGTCATCAATAGTATCTGTTTTTAGGGCCTTGGAAATGTTGTCTTTTTAAGATCGTTGTCTTGTAGACAATGTGGTCTCTTTAGCTATGTGTGGGAGTTGAATGTATCCAGAAAAAATATGTTGTGTTTACTTCTGAAGAGATACAGCATGGAGGGGAGGAGGAGGAGAGATGGGAGGGAGAGAAGAGAGGCCAGGGGCAGGGCAACGATGATGAACGTCCAAACAATCAAATCAAATCAAATCAAATGTATTTATATAGCCCTTCGTACATCAGCTGATATCTCAAAGTGCTGTACAGAAACCCAGCCTAAAACCCCAAACAGCAAGCAATGCAGGTGTAGAAGCACGGTGGCTAGGAAAAACTCCCTAAAAAGGCCAAAACCTAGGAAGAAACCTAGAGAGGAACCAGGCTATGTGGGGTGGCCAGTCCTCTTCTGGCTGTGCCGGGTGGAGATTATAACAGAACATGGCCAAGATGTTCAAATGTTCATAAATGACCAGCATGGTCGAATAATAATAAGGCAGAACAGTTGAAACTGGAGCAGCAGCACGGTCAGGTGGACTGGGGACAGCAAGAAGTCATCATGTCAGGTAGTCCTGGGGCATGGTCCTAGGGCTCAGGTCAGTTGAACCTGGAGCAGCAGCACGGCCAGGTGGACTGGGGACAGCAAGGAGTCATCATGTCAGGTAGTCCTGGGGCATGGTCCTAGGGCTCAGGTCCTCCGAGAGAGAGAAAGAAAGAGAGAAGGAGAGAATTAGAGAACGCACACTTAGATTCACACAGGACATCGAATAGGACAGGAGAAGTACTCCAGAGGTAACAAACTGACCCTAGCCCCCCCGACACATAAACTACTGCAGCATAAATACTGGAGGCTGAGACAGGAGGGGTCAGGAGACACTGTCAGAGAGACACAATCAGAGAGGTTGATACTGAGGAGAGAGAGCTGGCCCAGTGAAATGAGCCAATGAAAGAGGGTAGGCACTACTGTAGCCAACCACATAAAAAAAATAGTACTGTAGTGTTGTAGAAAACAAAATCACTCTCTGGCCTGTTCTGAAAAACAACATGGTAGTTACTTGGTCCATTTCGCCCTTTGAAAGGGTTTTGAATATCCCTATCAAATGGATCTCAACAAGTGCATATGGCCTGTGGATAGGAATTGTTTGGACATAATTCACTGTCTCTCCTGATCCCAGGACCAAAGGCCTAAAGGCCAAAGACGCGTCAACTCCCCCAAGATTCTACCAACTCTCCAAACTCTTATTCAAACAAACATTGTAACCCTGGGAATACTCTCATCAATCCATTCTAGAGTCTATCTACCAGTCTGGGGAGATTTGACCCTTGATCTGGTATTTACTGTAACTCAGACTTATGGTGTGTTCCCTGTCAGTCTGTTGTAAAATCAATATTTTTGCATGTCTGTGTGTACAGAGGAGGAGAGACTGAGGGAGCAGGGGAAGGAGAGGCTGGGAGAGGAGGAGAGGAAAGAAGTGAAATGGGGAGAAAATGAGAGAGGAAAATAGATCAAGAGAATTTGCTGAAGAGGAGGCCCAGAGTCGTCCCGCTGTCAACAGAATACCTCCTTGCATGGATGAGGAAGTGAGCTAAGTTCAATCAGCTGGCAGCAAATAAAAGTGATAAACATCTTTAGGAAATGCCATCGACTGCAGATCTTTATCAAACAGAACAACAGTTTATCATGATGTACTGAAAGTGTCACGTTGTATAAATGATTGGAGACAGGTGCAGAAATACATAATAGGGGGTTTTAATTTTCCACCCAAAAATACAACATGCCATGAAAGACACGGGGGACGACGCCCAAAACAAACACGTACACAAAAACACAGGGAACCCAAACAACAGAGCGAGGTTAAACCTCTAATAAATACACGGGACGAGACCCGTAATAACAATACACAGGAAGATACCCGTAATAACAATACACAGGAAGATACCCGTAATAACTATAGACGGGACGAGACCCGTAATAACAATACACAGAAAGATACCCGTAATAACAATACACAGGAAGATACCCGTAATAACAATACACAGGAAGATACCCGTAATAACAATACACAGGAAGATACCCGTAATAACAATACACAGGAAGATACCCGTAATAACAATACACAGGAAGATACCCGTAATAACAATACACAGGAAGATACCCGTAATAACAATACACAGGAAGATACCCGTAATAACAATACACAGGAAGATACCCGTAATAACAATACACAGGAAGATACCCGTAATAACAATACACAGGAAGATACCCGTAATAACAATACACAGGAAGATACCCGTAATAACAATACATGGGACGAGACCCGTCATAACAATACACAGGACGAGACCCGTAATAACAATGATTCTCCAGAGAAGTGAGTGATCTGTATCTCTGTTTCTCCAGAGAAGTGAGTGATCTGTATCTCTGTTTCTCCAGAGAAGTGAATGATCTGTATCTCTGTTTCTCCAGAGAAGTGAGTGATCTGTATCTCTGTTTCTCCAGAGAAGTGAGTGATCTGTATCTCTGTTTCTCCAGAGAAGTGAATGATCTGTATCTCCGTTTCTCCAGAAGAGTTAGTGATCTGTAGAACAGTGTGCCAGAAAGTCAGGCCTATGTAGTACTTCTTTGATGGACCCAGTCACCTCAGTCTCCGTCCAGTCTAAAGGTCCAAACTGGCAAGAAAGACTCTCTGCCATGTTAATGTTATGTTTGGTAGATTGTTAGAAGCTATAGTAAAACCAGAAGTAGAACTGGAGTTGCCTATTCTTCAGTACTGTTTACCCAAGCACTTGGTGTACAGTAAACCTGGAGCTCATTGTCCTCTAGTGACAGATGGAGATTATTCTTTATTTAGTTCATTTGAAAGTCATAGACATACTGTAGCTTGTGGCTGTAACTACCCTGAAGTACCATTGGACTCCATTGCGAATAGACTACATCAGTGAGTTCTACATTTAAGGCTCCTACAGGGCAGTACTGGTGGATATCTTCACTGTAAATGTCTAGTAGACAAAGTTATTTCCTGCTCTAATGCTATGGTTCAAATCAGGGTGCAGAGCTGCAGTCCTCAGAGGCTACAGTCCTGGAGGGCCACCTGCAATCCTGCTGGTTAGCATTTCTCCCTGGCACTTTGCTGAACAGTTAACGTGGCTGATTGCCAAGTGAGTGCACACACCTGGCATCCCAGGTCTATATTGGTCCCCAGTGTAGAGTGTTGCATCTCCACAGTAGGGGTGGAACAGGAGGGAGGATTTATACAGCTCTGGCCCCAGTAAACCTTCTCCCTCAGATTCCACCTGAGTCCACATGACTGTACTTCCCACTATCAGCAGAACCAGTAACTGTGTCACTGACCCATACATCTTACAGCTATACCACCACACTCAGTCTCAAAGCACTGGATAACCTATGCAGATATTTAGTGAGGTGAACCCTCTGGATGTGTGATTTGTGTTCACCTGGGGAGAGAAAGGTCCACAAGCAGATTAAAAGCAGAGTAAACACACAAACTCCAGCCTCTGCTCTATCTGTGTGCTTGTGATAAAGATCTCCATCTCTCCCTGCTGCTGTGGACCAGGATCTGAAGAGAATGAATAAACAATCACATGAAGAGGTACATTTCTGTAAACAAACAAAAACAATGTTTAATTCTGCTAATGTATATCTACACCTCAATACATACCTCTATACACCTCTATATAAACCTATATATACACAGTGGTTCTTCCTTTACAAGTTTGGAGCTTATGGCGCAGCCGTTTGTGGTAGATGGTGGCATATTGTGGTAAATTGTGTCATTCTGGCAACAATGTCTGACACCCTCTAAAAAATAAAAATAAAATAAAAAACAATGGCTGATACTTTAATAACCCTGCAAGCTGTGCTGCAGTACGCCACAACTTTTAAAGGAAGAACCACTGTACACCTATATACACACCGCCCCACTACACAAACATATACAGAGAGGGAGAACCATCTCAGTACTTCTCAGACTGGTCACATGTAGGTGCGTACACTGACACAGTATACCCAGCTATGATCCCTTATTGATGTCACTTGTTATATCCACTTCAATTAGTGTAGATGAAGAGACAGATTCCAAGAACACCAGATGAGATGTTACTATCCTTTGTGCAAGCACTTCCAAGAGTTCATGAACAGTGAGCCTGGTGAAATTTGGGGAGCGCATCATCAGTAGTGTACCTTTGGTTCCTAGGGTGTTTTCGGCCTTTCACACTATACACCCTCCCCAAAGGCGGCCAGCGACCGTGTGATCAATCCTAAGCTTGCGTCCCATTCCCAGTTAGTCATATGAGTTGCCTTGTTGTTGATAGTCAACATCCCATGGGACTATGCATGGCAGGGCGTCCTCGTCCCTGAGTCAAGCATTGTTGACCGCATACCTCCTGGCCCTCTCACTTCAGGGCCCAGCTTTCCTCTTCATCCAGAGCCACTGACTGCTGCCTTCTGCCGCCTCCGATACAGCTTTGATTGCCGAACGCTGGCTCTGGCCCTTAATTCCCAGGTCTCTAAGCAGTCTGGTTGTAGATGTTGCCACAAAACCTCTGCAGCCCACCTCCACTGGTCGGACTTCTGTGTTCCAGCCATGATGCTGTGCTTCGGCAGCTAGATCGGCATAGTGCAGATGTTTTCGCTCATAAGCCTCATCTACTGAGTCTTCCCAGGGTACTGTGAGCTCAATGATGAAGACCTTCTTGAGCGAACGGGACCAGAGCACCATGTCAGGTCTTAGGGTGGTGGTTGCGATCTCCGGAGGAAACAGAAGTTGCCGGCCAATGTCAGCTAGCATTTTCCAGTCGCGGGCCAAGCGCAGCTGGTCTCGCTCTAATGGTGTAGAGCTGCTCTTCGGTGGTTTAGCCCCTTTGCGGACAAAGGTCGTCCGTAAGGAGTGTGATGCTGCTGGGGGTGGTAAGGAGTTGGTGGCAGCTCGCTTGTCCTCCAGGGCGGACGCAAGGTTTTTAAGGACTTGGTTGTGACGCCAAGTGTTGCGTCCTTGGGTGAGGCTTGTTTTACACCCTGTGAGAATGTGCCTGAGGTTGGCTGGCATGGAACAGAGGGCACAGTCCGGATCTTCACCATACCATTGATGAAGATTAATTGGTGTTGGAAGGACGTCATATGTTGCTCTGATGGAAAAGCTCAACCGCCTCGCTTCCATGGCTCACAGATCCTTCCAGCTGATCTTCCTCTTCTCCACACTGTCCCATCGAGTCCACCGTCCCTGCTTGGCAAGAGAGACTGCCTTGACCCACCTTGGGTCAGTTGAGACATGGATTGGGTATGTGTGCCATTCAGAGGTTGGGCAAGACAAAATATTTAAGTGCCTTTGAATGGGGTATGGTAGTAAGTGCGAGGCGCACCAGTTTGAGTGTGTCAATAACTGCTCAACAGTTTTTCGTATGTATCAAGAATGGTCTACCACCCAACTTGACACAACTGCGGGAAGCATTGGAGTCAACACGGGCCAGCATCCCTGTGGAACGCTTTTGACACCTTGTAATCCCTGCCCCGATGAATTGAGGCTGTTCTGAGGGCAAAAGGAGGTGCTCC